>NC_057350.1:86049779-86349779 GCF_016509475.1 Prionailurus bengalensis | reverse complement strand
GGGCTCTGTACTACAGGCGGATTCTCTCTCCCTTTCTCCCTGTCCTTCCCCCACTAGCACACATGCTCTCTCTCTCTCTCTCTCTCTCTCTCTCTCTCTCAAAATAAATAAATAAACTTCAAAAAGAAGGAAATCATTGATCTAAAAATTCTTAATATAAAATATTTGAAACTGTAAATAAGTAAATTTCAATTACTTGGGAAATCTACTTCTTAAAAGTTTTATTCATAATGATGCCCTATAATGAACCATATTCTACCTTAAGAACTTTTCCTGCCTATGCTAGTCACTAGGATTCTCCCCCCATTCTCTATCCAAAGATAGGTAACAACTGTGTGGCTATCTGATGTTATCTAGGTCTTAATTTGAACTTGTTACTTAACTAAATTTGAAAGCCAGCAATATGTTGAAGGAGTTCAATCACCCCTTGATCCTGATCATGTGTGAGAAAGAAGAATTGAAATTATTTCCCTCAAGGCTGGTCTCTGATTTCTGCTTTATAAAGAGAAGCAGGAGATTTGAATTTCTGTATATCAGTTGGTGTTAAACCATAGTTCTGACCCCCAGTTCCATCGAGTGGCAATCAGAACTTTCACTAAAATTCCTGCAAGGCGACCATGGATGGAAAAAGTGATGGAGAGCTCCACCATTCTGGGCAACTTAATAAGCTGTAGAATCATGCTCTTTCCTAGCCTATCCTTTAGTGAATAAGCCTAAATTTTTCTAATGTATACCGTTATATTTCACCGACTGAGGGGGCTTGAAACAAGTATTTGTTGAATACCCACCATGTATTCAGTACTGAGCTAGGTACTATAAGATGCAGAAGGATGGCCTAGTTTTGCTGTATCTTATAAGAAACCTTTAAGACCTCATGGGGGCTCACAAGATTAAAGAACATGCACAAATGTGAATCAGCAAGATTCGCATTTATGTGTTTAGACACGTGGTTTCTGTCTTTATTGAGATTAAAGATTTCTGTTAATGTCGTATATTTCACAAACTTTATCTGGTGGTTGATCTATGGTTAGCATTTGTAATTAGGGAAATATGTAATGATGAAGAACAAATATGAACTACTTAATGTGTGTTTTATTAATGACAATAGCATCTATTTGTTTTTGGAAAACAGTAGCAAATACATGTGAATTGCATATAATTTAGTGTATGCTTTGGTACTCATAGGGATCCATAGCCCATGAATTTTCCCCCTTCCCTACCTCTATTCCTTGTGTTCAGGCTGTGAGCCACTCTGCTGGAGAATAAATACTGTAGAAATCTAACTGAAGATGGCTGGCATTGCCAGGGAAATCAGAACCACACTGATGGGGTTTAAGGTGTGCCTCCGAGGTTGGGGAAAGCTAGAGTGAGTATGCCTAGAGAAAGCCATAGCAAAGCAGGAATAAGGTAGGCATATAGGAAGGCAATGAGGAGCCAAGGCTGGCCATAGGGAGGGCTCTGTTGGGGAGTTAGAAAAAAGAAGATTGGTTAAATGAAGCAAAGGAAGATTGTGGAGACTCTTAAAATCAAGCATGGGAGCCACAAATTTCTATTAAGGCAAAGTGTAGGACCAGGACTCAAAGGACTAGGTTGTAATCCTAGCTCTGCCAATTACTAGTCTTAGGCAAGTTAAATTGTGGGGCCTCAATTTTCATCATTAGTATATCTGAAATTATAATACTGCTCAGAGAAAAGAGTATTCATAAAATTTTCTAGCAGGCCTTTGCTCTATTTTGGTTGCATCTGACATAGGGAACTATCTAAGATTATTGAGCAGGGAATCAGCATGATGAAAGTGATATATTAAAGGAGATTAGTTTGGCAGTTATATGCAGGTTGGATTAGAGTCAGGGAAGCCAATGAGAAAACTGTCCCAGTGATCCAGACTCAAAGACTGTGAAAATAGGGACAAAAGAGGTTTAGATGAAAATCGATTGGATTTTTAGTCTGATAAGGTAGCAGAGTTGAGAGGAATCAAAAAATGATTTTTAAACAGCTAGTGGCTCTGGAAGAATGTTGAAACATTGAAGAAGAAAAGGAAAATGGAAAGGAATGTGATTTGGAGAAAAAAGATGTTGGGTTTGGGCCCCACGAATGGTTATGTGAGAGTCAAACAGAAATGGAGTATAAACCACTGGGGATTTGCAGTAGGTGTGAAAGTGAAGCCTGCATTGGAGATGGCAAGGGGGGGGGGTCATCAGCCTTGAGGTCACAGCTGAGGCTTGAAGAGGATATGGATATAATCTCTATCACTTAATGAAGATTATAAACAGAAAGAAAACCAAGGACCTGGGATGAATCCTGTGTGGTACTTTCTCTTGAGAAACTATTCCAAATAGTTTCAACTCGTTATTTTGTTGCTAATATAAGATGAAATTGAATTTTAACCCCATAGGGGTATTTAGCTTACACTTTATTTTGGTATTCAGATGAGCCAAGAGTACATAAACACATTGTTTTTCCCCCTCAAGGGAATGATGGGTTGCTCACTTATAGCACCCCTCCTAAGAGAAGGCAGTAAAAGAGACTCCTTTTGCATTGTTTTTTCCTGAGTGCAACAGGGAAATGTGGCAACATTGCTGGGATTGCTGGCTGGCTGAACCACTAATGGCAGGCATGTAACCCACTGGAGCCTATCAGGCATTCAAAATTCTTCATGCTCTGACTTCTTCCTGGCCTCATTATGCCATATTCAATTTTGGCCGACTCCTTCCTGCCGTACAGATTGGAACACCAAATAGGCCAAGTCTTATACTAGCCTGGGTTTTTGTTCTTGTTCTTCCTTTACTTGGAATGCCCTTCTCTTCAAATCCTTCAAGATCCAGTTTTAATGTCTCTGCTTCCCCGAGCCAGTTCCCAATTCTCCAGTGAAAAAGAATCTCATCTTCACTTGTACTTCCACCTCTGCAAAGCTCTCCTTCCAGCCTTCCTCCCATTGTCCTTACTGTTTACAAGCTTATCATGACTGTGAGCTCCAGACAGCAGAGGGTGTGTCTGACTCGAATGCATACCCCACACAGTGCCTGGCCTAGTCCCTCATTTCGTCCTTGCCTACTGAAAAGAGGATGACATTTTTCCAGCAATATTATAGTGCATCAAAAGGGGAGAAAGGTAGTCATTGGGAAGCAGGGAAAAGAAGAGTCCTCTGTCTTGGTTAGAAATTGCGCTAAGCAGGAAAAGGAACAAGTAATGGTGGTAGGGTAATACATGTTTCTGTGGGTGGCCCAAGAGAAGATATAGGGTGTTCCTAGAGAATAAACATGCAAGCCTGACTTCCTGTGGAACCCAGAATTTCTAAGCATTGGAAGCATGTGTTAAGGACATGACTCCTTCAAAGAGAGTTTTAGGTTATTTGGTTTTGATTATGGTAAATTTTAGGAGAGTGACTCAGGGGGACCAGACTGTATAGGAAGTGAGCAATCAGTTATAAGGGCCAGAGAGGGGCAGTTGGGAATTGTGGAGTGGATTGAAAGGAAGAATGTACTTCAGTATGCAAAAACTAAATATTTGATAACTTAGAACTTCAAAATGGGCTAAAGAAAAAGGAAAGGGATTATTTTGGAAAAAGAAAATCCAACTCAGGCTTGATTAATTTAGCCCCCAAATTATCAGAGTAATAACCTATCGCATTTGGTTAAGGCTACAGAGCCTTCATTTAAATAGAGGCTGAACACTTAAATTTGGTTAAGTAAGGTGACCTCAGATAACACGGCAATTAGCCAGTGGAATATGCAGGTGGTGAATGAGAAAGTGGAAACAATGCTACATTTTGAAAGCTGGTTTAGTGATTTTTAATATAATAATAACTTATGCTTCTATAGAGGTTATCGTTGTACAATGCTCCTCAATCTTCATTGTATATTTGAGCTTTGCATTCCCCTGCTAGGCAGGTAAAAATATAAAATAAAATAAAATAAATAAATCAAGCAAGCAAGCAAGCAAGCAAACAAGCTATGTTCATGTCTGGGTCTTCTCACTTCAAGCCTGGACCCTCCAGAGTTCCTTCTACATCCCTCTGCTACCTCTCTCATGAATGTGAAGGTAAATCCAATTCTTAGCTGTCATTCAATTACTATATGATGATGTGGTTTGCTATAAGCTACTTGAATGCAAGGCTTACTTTATTTACTTTTGCAACTCTTCAAACCCATGTGACACAAAATCCTGTACATGGTAAATATCCACTAATATTTGGGAAACAAATGGACTGTTCAATAGTTTCCCTAGGCATCCTAGTATTTCCAGAAGGTGCCTGAGAGATAGTTTGGTGGGGTATGGGGGTGGTGAAGATGGAAAGGGAAGAAAGATGGAAGGACAGACCTATGAGACTCCAGCCCTTTAACCTTAGAAGGCTCTTTTTATCTGTCTTACATATTAAATGCCATGGATTGAATTGTGTCTCCCCACCCCAAAATTCATATTTGGAGTCCTAACCTCCAGTGCCCTGGAATATTAATGTATTTTGAGATAGAGTCTTTAAAGAGGTAATTAAGTGAAAATGAGATCATTGGGGTGGGCCTCAATCCAATCTCACTGGTATTCTTATAAGAGGAAATTGGTACACAGCCATGCACAGAGGGAAGACCATCTGAAGACACAGGAGAAGATGGCCATCTTTCAAGCCAAGGAGAGAGGCTTCAGATGAAACCCACCCTGCTAACACCTTAATCTTGGACTTCTAACCTCCAGAATTAAAATAAATTTCTGTTGTTTAAGCCACCTGTTCTGCACTTTGTTGTGACAGCCAAAGCAAACAAATATGTTAAGATTCTGAGGAGTTTAAGGGAAAAAGAGAAAGAGTTCAGATGCTTCGGAGATTTAGAAAACCACAATTCTGTGGCTTAAGATTATTATCCATGAAAGTCAAGTATCGATAAATCACATAAATGATCAGTAAGTATAGGACTGTGATTTATTCACTGTGATTTAAATCACGTAAATCATCACTAAGTATAGGACTGTTTTTTGGAGGGAACCAAGTCCATAGCTTTGTTGGGAACCGAGCTTCTAAATTTGATTTTTCAGCTCTATAATATTATCAGTGTAAGCACTCGTTGCATCTTGTAATACAGTTACCATTGTTCTTGAAAAAACTTTAACAGTTTCTAAACTGTATGTGACCCAAACCTATTCCATCACTACTTACTTCCCCACTCTTTCACACTGAGCCCTTCAAACTTTGAGCATCTTCTAAGGTCCAGAAGAGAAAAAACTGAAATCATTTCATAAAAGCCTGAAAAGAAGCAACATACATAATTTTTAAAGCACAGTTTGAAACCTCTGAAGAATTCTACATCTGTTAATAATCACTATTTGTTTCAAAATTATCTTGGCTCCCTTGGACCTGAGCAGAGCTAGCTCACCAACATGTTTTGTTTTGTTTTTTTAGTTTTTAAAATATTTATTTATTTTTTTTTTGAGAGAGAGAGATGGACAGAGCGTGAGTGGGGGAGGGGCAGAGAGAGAGGGAGACACAGAATCTGAAGCAGACTCCAGGCTTTGAGCTGTCAGCACAGAGCCCTATGTGGATGCTGGGCTGGAACTCATGAGCCACGAGATCATGACCTGAGGCAAAGTTGGCGCTTAATCCACTGAACCACCCAGGAGCACTATCACCCGCCATTTTTAAGGTGGTATCATGTAACCATTATCAGTTAAGGATGCATTTTACAGTAGTGTCATTGTGAAGAAACTGTTATTGCTATGTTTAAAAGGAAATCACTGGAAACGCCTGAAATGAAATAGCTTTTAAAAGAGCTATATGTAAGCATTCATATTTGGGGTCCATTGTTATTTTGCCTGATTCCAAGATTGTATCATTTGCAAATGAAATTAATGTCAGATTTCTATTCTTTATGCCTCCTGTGCTAATCATACAGAATCTGCTCTCAAGGATCCATATTTTGTATTGTCAAATTTGAACCTAAAGTATGTAGAGGTTTTGAATCGAATAAAACACAAAACTTAGTTATGACTAAGTTTAAAAAGAAATAAAGTAAAAAGAACAAAATCCCCAAAGGACAAAACTGTATGTTTACCGCCTTTCATAATAAACAATGTATGGCATTCTTTTTTTTTTTAATTTTTTAATTTTTTTTAACGTTTATTTATTTTTGAGACAGAGAGAGACAGAGCATGAATGGGGGAGGGTCAGAGAGAGAGGGAGACACAGAATCCGAAACAGGCTCCAGGCTCTGAGCGGTCAGCACAGAGCCCGACGCGGGCTCGAACTCACGGACCACAAGATCATGACCTGAGCCGAAGTCGGAGGCTTAACCGACTGAGCCACCCAGGCGCCCCGGTATGGCATTCTTTAAGAAACAAATGGTGGATGCCTTACAAAAAAAAAAAAAAAAAGATCAGACAACTGTCTAGGAAGTAGAGAAGAAAACGCTATTTGTTTTACTTACAGTCTAGAAAAATAATGCTTCACGTGAAAACATAATTTACTCTAAATGATCTATGTGTCAGTATCTGGCAAGATTTTAAAATGAAAACAATTATGGGTAAATGTAAATACTGTAAATACAGACTATCTATCATTGGCCATTTTTTGGTGATAGACTCTGTGGAACTGCTTTTCTCACAGGACCTACTGGTGTTAACAACCCAAATGCATATTCGATTACCTCATTGGCACTTAGAATTCTGGCAGACTCTTCCAATAGAAAGGCCTATTGTTTGTAAAAGGTCATTGGTTAGATTGGCTTTCCAGCCCAATATTGTTTATTTACATAAGTATTGAAGCACATATGACCTGTCACCTTGAAACCTAGAGTTGGGTGATGAATGACAGAAATCAGCTGCTGTGCAAAAGGACAAAAAAGGGGCTCATCTTCTTGTATATGCTAGGAGGTGGCAGTCTTGCAGGAATGGTTCTAAATTGTCATTCCCAATCCTTTTTCCAAGGCGGGGGTATTTTACAGTCTTGCACTTACTGCCACAGATCACATTAGGTTTGCATAATCTAAGCTGCTTGTGAGTGAGACTGACTGGAGTATCAGGACAAAATGCTGTAATTCATCCTACATGAAGAGTCTAAAGCAAATTCCCAATTCAGCATGAGTATGCAGTTCACCAGTGGGAGTTCTAAATCAGCATCTCTTTATGTTTTCTAGTATCATGCAATGTTCTTGAAATAATATTCCCCAACTTTTCAAAAGTTTGGTTTCTTACATTTGCTCGTAAATTGGTTTAGAATTCAGAGCATATTTTTTTTCCCTATAAAAACATGGTTATGAATATACCAGTAAAAGGCAGTGCTTATTAGAGCTAATATTGCCCAAATAGTGTAAGGCTTACACTGAATTCTTTTCTAATAAACAAAAGTAGAATCGAATAAAGTGCAATTAGAGCTAGTTTCATATTTATCTTGGTCACTGGTGTCTAAAGAAAAGGTTTAATTAGAGAAAGATGAGGGGGAGAATGAAGACTTCTGGGCACTTGAAGGATCTTGAAAGGATGAAGGTCTTAATGATGTCAAGCCTAATGATAGGAATGGTTTTCCTTTCCTTGATACAAATGCATAGTTAACCATGCTCTAATGCTTATTGATAAGAATTAGTATTGTTCTTGGGCTCACAATGGTGCATTAGGGGAGGGCTTGAGAGAGTAAGGGAGAAAAATGTTTCCAAGGAAATGAGCAAGGATTAACTGTGATGGAAAGTGAGAGGGGAGGTAAAGAGATGCAAGTATATATATGCAAAAAGTTTGCCAGGATAGAATTTGTAATGATTTTAAGTTTGGGATACAGGGAAAAATTATCCAGTCTATCACCTCCTGGCCTTCAGGTAGAGAAAGGAGAGAGTGAAGCAGAGACTTGGGACCTGACAGCTCCCCATTACTATGACTCTGGGTGATAGTATTAGCTTGACAACTACCTGGAGTGGGCAAGGGACCAGTAGGCAGTGAGGAAGAGGGGCCAGAACCAGCTATTCACTCAGGCCAGCTGTATAAACAGGGCATTTGTAGCTCAAGGGGGATTTGTGACAATAGGTGTTTTAACGTGGGGTTCCTGGATGGCTCAGTCTGTTAAGTGTTTGACTCTTGATTTCAGCTCAGGCTGTGATCTCATCGTTCATGAGATTAAGCCCCACATTGGTCTCTACGCTGATAACACAGAGCCTCCTTGGGATTCTCTCAAAATAGACAAATAAACATAAAAAATAGGTGTTTTAATGTTATGCCATTAGAAAAAGGTTTTTATTTATGAGATCATAACCAAGTGCAATTTCGTGCTGCGTACTTACTGTCTTCCAGGTACTGTGTTAGCCCCTTTATAAACATGATCCTGTTTAACCCTATCAGCCCTGAAGGAGGGATATAATTATCCCCATCGTCCAGATAATGAACCTGACACTTACATTACAGTTAAGTGTCTTGTCCAAGTGAGCAGAAGCTAGTAACTGGTGGCCCTGAGACGTGATCCCCGAGCTAGCTGCACTGAGCCAGTACTCTGGTCTGGCTGGAGCCTGGAGACTCAGGCCTCCTTCCCAATTCATACTGAATGAAGTATCGTTCCATTAAAATATGAGAAAAAAATGAACATTAATGCAGTGCTTAGTGCCAAGTAAATTTTCATCAAATATTATGAATATAATCTACCTAAAATGTTGCTTGTTAAATACCAGTGGGGCCAACATTGGGTCTTGGTAGCTTTGGTGATTTTTCTCTGCCCTCCAGGCATCTCATGACCTTACACGTGTATCTTCTTGGAAATCCACTAATTTTCCTTTCATGTGTTTGACAGCCTACAAGTTCTGTGAGAACAAGGGTCTGTTCCGGGCACATAGTAGATATTCATTAAATATTTGGATTTATCCAAATATTTATCCAAAATAAATTTGGATTCATTTAATCCAATAACTCAATCATTTACTGTGGGCAGTTGGGGCAATAAAAAATTTAGTTCCATGAACAAACATCTATACTTTAATATATTACAAATTAAAATTTTGAAGTAAAACATTAGAAATGTAGGGTTTATAATTTCTTTTAAATTTTTAATTATTTAAATTTTTTGCCCAGAGGCTATGATAACACATCCCATGATATGCCATTAAGCTTTCCAATATAAATATTGTACTTACATGTTTACATTAAACTAGCTGTGTAAAGAATTGAAATGTTATTCTTCACTGCTTGTATAGGGTACCTCATTTGAATTCTGTTGCACACACAGCACTATGCCTCTCTCCCTACATTTTAAAAAATTACATTTAGAAACAAGAGTGAATATTGTAGCTAAGTAAGTTCATAATCACGTTTCTGAGATTTATAGCCTGCCTTCTTTGCTCTGTGTATCCATTCATAGGTATAGAAAACAAGAATATTTTATTCTCATTCTGATATGTCCTACTAATACATGTTTATGGAATAAAATTGCCATGGTTATTAAAAGAGTCTATGACATTTTCTAAAGAGTGTGGGTATTGCCTGCACAGCCTGGCTGAGTTCCAATTTGGGTAATTACATTCTGCTGTCTGGTTACCTTAGCGATCCTCTCTGTTGCTCCCTGGGTCTTCGCAGTAGTTGAGCTCTGCTGAGATACTCCTGTTTGCCATCCCTAGTTTCAAATAAGAGCTGAAGGGATTTAGTCTTTGGACATTTATATTCTATTTCTTTTGACAAACTTAAAATTTTGTACACATTCTGGGGTATGTAGTAAAGTCTGACTTTCTAATCTGAAATTTTCTTGGAATGGTGTGGACAATCTAATCAGAGAGAAAATTGTGATTCTTGATTTTTTGTTTCTCTGTTCTTGATCATATCCATTATTCCTATATATATTGAAAATTTTTTCTAAATGTAATCTCTCCTGCCTCTGAATCTTCATAGGAATTTGCTGGAACTTCTGTCATTGTTATAGTCTACCATGAGGTAGCACTGCTTGTGGGTTTATCTTAGGCCCAGGACAGATGTTAAACTTCTAGACTGTAAGACGACTCTGTGTTTTTTCATCCTAATGGAAACTTTCACAGAATTGCATGTTGTAGTTGTTCAATAAATGATGGATGAATGACATTCACTTTCAGTTAACATTATTTACTATTAACGACTGAGCCTGTGTTTTGGACATTAGAAGGCAATTTATTATGCAACCTAATGGGATTGTTTCAATTGAAATATTTCAGTTCCTGGATATTGGCATTGCTAAATTGTGGCAGACTGCCCATAGAGGCAGCTGCCTCCCTCCCCCGCACTCCCCCCATCCCATTTACTCTTAGAAAGCTTAAGGTCCCAAGCCAGGATTATTATAAGATTATTATTGAGACTGCAATCACAGTTTACTCTTGCTCTGGAAGATTTGTTCAGAAAAGGTAATTAAGAGCAGAGAGTGCCCAAACTGTGATCCACCATACTCAAAAGAAATGGAGGTCTAGCTGTAACTTCCCCATCTCTCTGACCCAAGCACATTTTTTTTTCTCACACTGACGGAAGCAGATTAGAATACAAATGCCTTAGAATGACTTTACTATAGGGTAAAATTTGAACTGGCTTTTAGTTTTAAATTATAAATAATTCCTTATCTTGATGAGCACTGAGTAATATGTGGAGTTATTGAATGACCATATCGTACACCTGAAATAATACAACATGTTATATTAACTACAGTGGAATTAAAAAATAATAATAATAAAAGTAAAAAAAAATAAAATTTGCTGGGCTGATAAAAAAATAAAATGCAAGTAATCCACAATGTCAGGACCTATATAAGGGATGAAATTCTTCCTACATACCCCTCAATATATCCCCATGTGTTGATGACCTACTAAAGGTTCAGCGTGTTCTCAGGGATTCCTAAGACCACTCTCCTACCCCTTTAAGCCTCACCTTGGGGAATTACTCATCTTGTGCTTGGTTCCTTAGTAGCACCAAGCTTCCAGTCATTCCCTGCACACAGTGGGTGTTTCTTTGGCCTGCAATGCCATCTTACTATCTCTGCTGGCTGATGCTTATCCATCCTTCAAGACTCAGTTTAGGCCTCATGAATGAAAAGCCTAGAGGCAGGGACAGGTCTCCTTCCTCTGTGGTTTTGTAGCATCCTAAATATATCTTCACATGTATCCTCTTTTATAGTAATGATCAGTTTTTGTGTATGTCTTTTTCTTTACTGTTGGTGGAATAGAACTAAGATTCCTTAGACTTTGAATGTATTTAGAAGAACCACTTGCTGAAGACTGATTACTCTTATCGAAGGATAATTCTTCTCAGGACTCTAGTCAGCAAGGGGAATAAGAAAATAGAAAGGGCAATGAAAAGAAGACGAAACCAGAACAAGGAAGATCATGTTTACCTATGTCTCCTTTTCCTCCCTCTGTATGTTAAATTCAGTTCAGATATTTACTGGTTTTTTTTTTTAAGATGAATTTGTTTTATTAGTAAATAAGAAAATAGCTTAATTGCCTTCAAGTTCATCTTTTAGAGACTTCTTTCTAAAAGATTTTTCTGTAAGCCTCAAATTTGTAGCTTCCCTTTTGGAATTGCTCTTTGTTGGTTTTTGGAAAATTTCAAAACTGAACCTTTGGGTTCTACCTTTAAGCCCCAGCAGAGAATGAATCATTTTTGTAAATGCTTCTGTTATTTAAGAGGCAAAAGCTCACAGGTTTTATTTCAAGACTGACTCACTGCTATGGTGCCTTGGTGTTAACAAATACCAAATTTAAATTCTACATTGTACTTGAAATATGAAAACTGATCATTATATTTCCTCAAGAGGCAGTATGATATTGTCAGAGACACTGACCTGGGCAGGAGAAGGATATTATTCCAGCCTCAGCTTTGCAATCAGCTGTGGAATTTTGGGAAAGTCATTTGGCTTCTTGAGGCTCAGTTTCCACTTTTGCAAAATGGTAATATTTGAAAGCTGAGTCTGGGACAAGAACAACAGCAGCAACCACAGCAACCCAAAATCAAAAACTAGAAGGCATATTCAGCTACTCCACACATGGAAACAGCTGGAGGTTATCTAGATATTTTCTAAACATCTTCTAGTTCATATAAAACATTGAGAAAACATGTTTATTTCTCTAATTTGATAGGGTTACCTAATGTGTAAGAACACTGATGACACAGTAAAGATATAATTTTAAAAATCTTTTTTGTAAATCTAGTGTACTGGATTGAAAGTCGGGCGACATGGTCTGGTTCTTGCTTTTGGGAGAAGGCTAGTGTTATGGCACCCAAAAGAGATTGGATAGGGAAAATCAAGCCATGCCAGTCAGCCTTGACCAAATCTGGGGAGTCCATATTGCCCAGTGGTTAAGACAATAAGCTTTAAATCTCAGGTTTTTCTTTCTTCACGGTGTGACTTTAGACAACCTGTTTAACCGGTATGGCAATGATTTTTTCTGATTTGGAAAATGAGGATTATGTCTACCCATAGGGTTTTTCGAAAGATGATTTGGATCATTATATGTTAAGGATGCAATGAATGATAGCAATTATTGTGAGATGGTTTATGTGAGTCTTAGATTTATATGGGGTTTGTGCCCCAACCTTGTTGCAGCTATAATCTCAGACTTAATAGCAAGAGTGCTGCTTCCTAATGATGACAATAAACAACATTTGTAGAATAGGTTATAGCTTTGCACATAGATTACCTCATTTTCTCCTCATATGAATCCTGGAGACAAGGCAGGGAGGCATTAATCCATCTTATGGATGAAGAAACTCTAGCTGAGAATTTAAATGATAGAACTAAGATCATCCAGCTCTAGTAAGTAGTAAAGTTGGGGCTCAAACTAAGGCCTTCTGTCTCTTAATCTTTATCAGTCCATTATGATCCTGGTTCTATTTAGCAGTAGTGATCTGTGGCCTTAGATTAGTTGCCTAACTTCTCTGTTTAGTTTAATGAATACAGTGACTAGAGAAGCCTTAGAAACCCTTCTGTGATTTCAGACATTTTGGGGTCAGGTATGCAAATTCCGAAGAAGATATTTTGAAATATCTTCTGCCTGATAAAGAAATATATGCTGTTACTAAATATGTAAATAACAAATTCAGGACAATTCTGACCTTTATTTGGAGGGTTAGGATAGATAGTGAAATTGGGGAGGGATTTATAGGGTCCTTCACATTTGGTGGTAACATTTTACTTCCTAGACTGGGGATAAATAACTTGGTAGTGTCATATTGTTTTAATTTTGTTGCCTAATTGATATCAGAAACATTTCGTAATAAACTTTAAAAAAAAGACTGTTAGTACACTATAACATCCTTCCCTCTATTTGCTGCCCTCCATCTAGTACTTTCTTTCTTCTTTCTGAGCTACTCACATATACCGGGTTGCTATTACCTTGGTTTTAACTTTCTTGTTCTTTTTTTAACTTTCAAAGGTTTTGACCTCTTGTACTAAAATGATTATATGTGACCAAGATACCCTAGAGGTTACCAAAATGTCCCTGAGTTTTGATGATCCTGGACTATTTATATACTTTACTACTTACTATTCCTTACAGCTTTTCCTTCTAGTAGCCGGAAAGGGAAGTTGACTTTTATACCGGTGTTTGGAAAAATAAGGATACCACCACAAATCCTGTCCAAAAAAACCCTAAAGTATATAATAGTCATGGTGTCTCTCCAGGGAGTAGGTCCCAGGATATTGTCAGTGGTTCACATGAAGGCATAGGATTCTCTGCATTGATGTCTCAGCACCTAACACTTGACTTGCAGAAGTTTGGAATTCAATTATTTTGTTTTAAATTTGCCCATGCCCTTATATTCTCTAGTTCCAGCCTGCTCCTCTGCTGAGGTAAAGAGCACAGTTGTACTCAGATCAGTCCAAGTAATCATTCAAAAGAGAACCATTTCAATTCTTTTCTGAAGTTGGTAAGATTATTTATACAGGGACCCATGACTTTTTCTATCATGCTTAAAAACTTTATGCCATATTATTATTATTCCATTGTAAATATCGATTCTCAATATGAGATTCACTTTTGAGATAATTAATATCTTCTAGAAACTTTTTTTTTGTGTTTCATAGTTACTTATCCAAAGGAAAAAAGAATGTTCTATTCTTACTGAAAATGAAGACCCTACTAAGTGAACAGTGAGTTTGGTGCTTTCTCTCAGAACTGCAGTCAGTTTTCATCACTGACCCTGAGACGTAGGTCTCACTACACATCAGTTTTACAAAGAAGCAGACAGACTCAAGGGAGTGAAATAACTTGAGTGAAATAACTTGCCATGTACATGTTGATACATCAAAATGTGGCAAAAGTCTCTGAATTTTTTCATAACATCAGTCTCTACAAAGATGGAAGTTAGAGGGGAGTAATCATTTCATATTTCAATCCTGGAGGAACTTCTCTTACAGTTACACTGTTAGAGTGACCAACTCCTGCCTTCATGAGATGTCTGGCTTTGTGGCCCATTAGAAAATGGACTGAACCATTAGTTAAGTGAAAAAGCAATAAAAGGTTGTGGGTGAGTTTGGAAGGTACACTGAGGGGCCCATTTTTTTTATACAAGGATACAGCTATGGAGAGTAGTCTAATCAAATGTCCTGTGAAGTATATATTATCCCCAAGTGTTCCAGGATGAAGCTTATTTCAACTCAGCAGACATTTTTTGTGTATACATGCAAACTTACTAGATACTAAGCACTGTTAGTGAATACTAAGGGAACCCAAAGATAATTATGATGTGATTTCTGCCCTGCAGCACCTCAGGATCTAATGAAGAAGAGAGTGGTCTATAAGTAGCTTTGATATAAGGCAAAATACTGGTTTTTTGCTTCCCATTCTGTAAATGATGATCTTCACTAGGATTTTATCCTCATTTACTTTTCTTATCCTAGGGAAACTTGTCTATTTTCTTTATTTTAACTACCACATTATGAGCTGTGACTCCAAGGTGTTCCTCTCTCCTGGATTCTAGTCTCCTATTTATAGCTGTCTTCTGGACATATCCAACTGTGTTCCTCAGATATTTTAAACTACATATACAAAATGGGACCTTTTCTCCTTTTTATATTCTCTGTTTGGTTTGATGGCATCACTAGGCATCAGTTTTCCAAACCAGAAACCTCAAATGCATCATTTATCTCGCCGTCAGACTCTCTTTCTCGTGTTCAATTGTTCATCAAATCCTGTGAATTTTTATCTCCTAAATATGCCTTGAATTTGATCTTTTATCTTTATCCTCACAGCCATGGTTTCAGTTCAGCTATGCTTCATCTCTTACCTGGACTACTATAATCCTCCAACTATTTGTCTCAGCCTTTTATTTTTTTTTTCCCCCTTCAAAGCCACTCTTTATATAGTTGCCTGGTTGATCTTTCTAAAATATAACTGATAATATGACTTACTTATCTGAAACCTTTCAATGGTTCCCTCCTATGTACTGAAGTAAGTTCAAATCATTATCATAGCCCTGCTAATCTGTTACTGACCTAATCTTTCCTACTACTCTTTCTGTGCCAGGCACATTCATTGACTTTGTATCTGGGCTTATATTCAGGTGATGTGGATGGGTAAGGTGATTGTTAATTCTGATTGGTCAATATTCATGCCCTGCTGATTGTTAAATATTTTGAATATCTCCCTTGCTTCAGTAATAGTAAATGTTTTTTCCATTCCCCAATCATATACTTCTGTGTCCTTTGAATAGCCAGTTTCATCTTACAGGAACATTCTTTACTTCACTACCTGGCAAATTAATATTAATCCTTCAAGACACTGCTCACAAGATTCTCTATTCATCTACTGTGTAACCCTGTTCTTCCTCTACACAGGCAGAATTTTGTTCCCCTTGGCCTTCCAAAAACACATTGTGTATATGTTGATTATAGCATTTATCACATTTTTTTGTGAACATCATTTACCAACTTGGAGATTTTCAAGAAAAAAATATTTTAAGAATCTGCAGGGTGTCACCTAGTATTTGGTACACAGCAAAGACTTTCATAAAATTCTTACTGAGTTGATGGATAGATGGATCTAGAAAAGTTTCACAAAACGGGATTTAGGTTTTTGTTTTGAAGACTAAAATGAGAACTAGGGCTGGAAAGACATTCCAGAATGGAAGACTATCGGCTGTGTGAAAAGCAGAAAACGTCAGTATATTACAGAATATATATATATAATATATATATATATATATATATATAATATATACATGTATATTATATATATTATAGATATTATAGCTTAATATATATTATATTAAGTTTAAGATGCAGTAGGTTATGGGTAGTAGTTTAATATGTATGCACAGGTTGAATCAAATTGTAGAGGATTTTGATAGCCACACTGAGGAGTTAGGACTATATTCTATGTGTATTAAAGATCTTTACGTTAGGAGACTGTGAACAGGGAGTGATGTTTTCCAAACTGTGTTTCAGCAGGACATCTCTAATAGCTGGATGCTGTTATAACTAAAGACTAGGAACCTATAGATGGCCATAGTTCAAGAAGGGTCAGATGAAGAAGATTCTCTGTTGAAGTCTATGAGAGCACAGAGGTGAAAATAAAGATGAGATCCATTTTGAAGGCAAAATTGGCCAGATTTTGTAATTGGTAAATTGTATGGCTGAAAGAAGAATGAGAGATTAACTGTAATTACAGTATCTCAAAACTGAGTGATTAGGAGATCAGCAATGGTATATCACAGGAGACTTTGTAAAGTTTATGTTTGGGGAATCAAAACAAGAGAGAAGAATGTCGGCACTACCAGCTGTAGACTCCTACTTCCACTTGCCCTCAGAGCCCCAATTATAAAGTTTAACTGACATAGTTTCTATGTTAATTTCCAGTGCAAATATTAATTTCCAGTATAAAACTCATTGGAAAATTCAGAAATAATGCTGATAAGCAGTTCTAATCAGTATGGTGTAGGCATGCTAAAGGTAATTCAACCAATGTACATAATTATGAATGTTTCCTTTTTTTAATGGGGTTAAGGAAGTACAAGTGCTATCTCACACATATTTATTGCCAAAAGAATTTATTTTATATATTGGAAAAATACATTATTTTAGTATCATCAGCTATAACAATACATCATTAACTTAGAACACAAGATTTTTCTCTTGAGCAAATCTCATTCAATTAACAGGGTATAGATTGTCTGTGCTGTCTGTATGGTAACTACTAGCCATATATGGCTCTTGAGCACTTGAAATGTGGCCACTCCAAACTAAGGTGTGATATACATGTAAAATGCACCTTAGATTTTGAAGATCTAGTACAAAAATAACATAATGTCAAAGAGCTCAATAATTTATTATATTCAGTGCAAGTACAAATGATAATACTTTGGATACACTGGTTGAATGAAATATATTATCAAAATTAATTCTACCTGTTTCTTGTTACCCTTTTTAAAATTTTTTTTAATGTTTATTTATTTTTGAGAGACAGAGCATGAGCAGGGGAGGGGCAGAGAGGGAGAGAGAGACACAGATTCTGAAACAGGCTCCAGGCTCTGAGCTGTCAGCACAGAGCCCGACGCAGGGCTCGAACGCATGAACAGTGAGAGCATGACCTGAGCTGAAGTCAGATGCTTAACCCACTGAGTCACCCAGGTGCCCCTCTTGTTACCTTTTTAATGTAGCTTATAGAACATTTACATACATGGTTCACCTTACATTTCTATTGGATAGTGCTGGAATGTTTTTCTTACTCAACCACCAGCCAACAGACCTTTATTTAGTCCTAGTATACAGACGGTTCTACTAGGTACCAAAAGCTTTGAAGTTAGCTGAGGAGTAGCAGTTGCATAAATTATTTTTAGAGCCTGATAACATTGCAATCAATATACAGAACATTGGTTAGAAAAGCAGACTGCAATGTCTGTGGATTTCTCTGTCTCCCCTTTTAAACATTAGTTTTGTTTATAATTTCTTTTTATAATTTAATTTTTGTTTATACTTTCTCTCCAATATCCTATTTGGTGGTTGGGAAGGATCCACTAACCTTCTGTTTGTTACAAAACAGCAAAGAATTTGATTTACAAGTTCTCAGAACCCTTGGGCTAGTGGAAAATAATTAGCATATATTCACATATGGGTGGCCAGAATGTGGAGTCCTGGAATATAATCACTATACTTAATCTTCAAACTATTCTCAACATACCTATTCTTTTTCTGAAGAGTCAGAAGATACTTCCCAGTGTCATAGGCCTTGGGGTCATCCAAAAATTATCTGTTCACCACAGGACAGAAGGAGGAGGAGATGGAGGAGGAAGAGGAGGAGGAGGAGGAAGAGGAGGAGGAGGAGGAGGGGGAGAGAGAAAGATATTATTTGTGTTTTATAAATATTGCAGTTTTAGATAAAAAAGAATTTACTGTGTGTTGATGGCCTTGCTGATTTTATATTGGACTACCTTTTTGGATAAACCATATGAATATCTGTGATTGTATAGAACCAGCTTTTTAAAGCAAAATGACTTGTCATTGGCCAGTATCTTAATTTTTGTTTTTGAGCAGGCAGTTTGTTTTTCATGCTTGGTTCCTTCAACATTAAAATGGAAGAGATTTTTACTTTGTTGTGTTTTGTTTTTATGGAAATGAGAAGTAAATGCTTTATTTTTTTTTAAAGCTAAGTTTCTAATTATAATGGAAAGTGCTTCAATGCTACAACAATATCCTGAATAGATTAAAGTAGCAGAAACAATGTAATACGGAAGATATAAAATATTCTTTGAAAATAGTGACTTCGTTTTAAAAGAGTTTTTGACTGGGTTAGAGTAGTGCCTATGGAAATAAATAAGTAGCTGAAAACCATTTATGAATTCCAAGATACGAATACAGTTTAGCCTTGCAATTCTCAATTAATAGCCTGTGTGTCTGTGTAGGAACATCTCTTATTTAAAAAGGGCTGCCTGAATTGAGGTTATGTTCAGTTTCCCAAGTGCCAGTCTGGATGTGTTTTTGTATTTTGATTGCTAAAAAGAGTTGTTGTTTTTTTTTTTTTTTAAAGAAAATTTGCATCAGTTACTGAATAGCCCACATCATGGACTAAAATGCTCTAAAAGTATGCACAAACAAAGCAAAAACAGAAAAATGGCTAAGTTTTCAAATGAGTAATGTTCATTTTCAGGTATAAAGAATTGAATTATTCAAGGCTAGACTGCATATTCAAATATGAGTTATGCATTTTGACAGAACATTGTTAACATTCTGTTGACTATGAATAAGTATTAATAATACACAGATTGTACCTGGGGTGCACTCTGTATTCTGGCAGCATAATATGCCAAATGTACCAACATTACTATGCATTCAGAGTATTTTTGAGTCAGTATTATAACTTATGCTACTAAACTCAATACCTACTCGATCTCAAAAGAAAACATTTGTGGAAATAGCATTGTTTTTTACAGAACTTAAATGCTTTCAAGTATCAATAACACTTTGGTTTTTACTCATAGCCTTTAAAAATGAAAGGATTAAGCCATTTTTAAAAATTCAATTGAAACTAAAAGAAAAACAAAAACAATTCACCCCCCCCCCCACTTCTGGCAACCACAAATCTGTTCTTTGTAACAATGAGCTTGGTTTGATTGTTTGATTGATTCCACATATAAGAGAGATCATATAGTATTCGTCTTTCTCTGACTTTATTTCACTTAATGCCTTGGAGGTCATTAAAAACAAATCCATTAAAAAACAAAAACAAGCAAAAGCTCCTTACTGACACACAAAGCAAAGACACATGAAGTTCTGTCTGCTGGCCAAGTACCTCACTGGATTAAGATCCTAGACAGGTCTCCAAATATGGAGGAGCTGTGTTGGCTCAGATAACTGAGAGATGCAGCAGCCTTCAGCTTCCAATCCATGTCTTGATTTTGAGCTAATTGTTCAGTCATTGATTCAATAATTACTTACTGAGTACCTAATGTGGATCAGCGTGGGTAGAATAAACATGATTGCTGGCCTCATGGAATTTACCAACTAGTGTGTGGGAGATAAGCAGTGGAGGGAGTTGACAAGCAGTGGCTAGATGATTGTGCAAATAAATATGGCAGTAAGAAGTGGTGGCTAAGAGCACTCGCTCTGGACCCAGACATGGATTTGAGTCCTGGTTCTACCACTTTCTAGCTATGGAATCTTGGACAAGTGACTTAATGTTTTCGGGCCTCATTATCTTCCTCCGCAGGTTACTTTGAGGTTTTTCTTAGAATATGTAGTAGCCTGGCACACAGTAAACACTTTATATTTGTTATTATTCTTTTTCTTGAATTGTACTAAGGGCTGTGAGGGTATAATAACATGATCTTGTCTGGAGGCGGGAGTAGGTATTCAGAGAAAGCTTTCCCAAAGAAAGGATGTTTGAATTATGTTAGCATTGGAGGTGGAGAAGGGAGTGGGGTTGATGCTGTAAAAGGGTTTTCCAAGCAGTGAGAAGAACGTGAGCAAACCCTCTGGGGTAGGAGCCAACATGCCCCCTTCAGGGCCCCCAGAGTAGCCCAGGGTCACTGGAGTACAGAGAGGGAGAAGGGGAGTGACAGGAAAAGAATTCGTGCCCAGAGGGAACTTGAGTTTGCTTAGACTTTTTGTTTTTTTACAGTTTTACTTCCTTTCCTCCCCACCCCTTCCTGTACTTCTCCTTTTCCCTCTCTCTCTCTCAAGCAAAAGATGGGGGAATAGATATATCCCTGTGTCTTCTCTGCTCAATCTTGCCAATAAAAAATAATTCACATGTGGCTCTCTATATAACCAAAATGCAACATTCTGTCTAAATATTAGATGTAAATTAAATTGCCTCTTGGTGTTCAACTTATCGTTATGTACACATTATCTATTTGTGTTTATGCTCCGCAGCCGAGTGCTGCAACTAGCTGGGGAAAAAAAATTATAACACTTCATACAAAAGAGGTGGGACGGATGGGCACTAATTAAACCTAAGTAGCAAGAGACTTAAGGAGAAAGATTTCTGTGTCTCTCCTAATGGGATGAATGTCATGTTCCAATTCCTACTTTATGTAAAATCCATTATACAATATGTAAAATAATTCTCCAAATCTTGATTTCCTCAATTGAAAATGACCCCGAGCATAAACTATAAGTAGAGAAAGGTTTGAATTTCTTGATCTTTGCACTCTTTTGTTCTCGTGGTTCGTGATGTCTTAAATCAGCAGAATAATTTAGGAATGGTAGATATTGAAACAACTAATTTTTCTTTTCTGTAATCTGCATAGACTTCAAAATGCCTACAAAGCACAAAGTGCCAGTTCATATAATTTGTTGGCAAGGATAAAAAGAAGAAAGGAAATTATTTCCTAAGCGTGTGAATCAGCCCAGCTTTAACAGATATTTTTCTGTCATGTGCAGCCTGAGGGCTTATGCCTATCTGAGCTTTATTTGACAATTACCACTTGCCAGCATAATTAAATGATAATTTATAAATACTAAGAAAGCATAATGGGGAAGAGCAAATAGGTGCTTATCAGGGCATTGAATAAAGTTGATCTGCTTTAGTGGCAATTTTCATCTCTTATCTTGGTTGTTAACTGGTCTCACTTTTGTGTGTGTTTTCTTTAGGTTTGATATTTGTTAGGGTGATATTATCTACCTACATATACATGTTTTCTCCCCATACAGAATTCTAACATTTCCTTCCCTGTTCCTTTTGCAGGCAATGTATTTATGAAATGTTGCTTGTATTTTAATTCATAATGTAAAATTAGCACCTAGAATTATACATATTACTATAGAAATCCCAAATTAGTAATTTTTTCTGTTTATCTCCCCCACCCACCTTTTTTCCCCCCAACAAATAAGTTCCTTTCTGTGTTGTGTCTGTGATTTTCTTTTAATCGTTTTTTTAATCACCTGGGCTTTGCAGTTAATTACATTCCACAGAGTCTCTTCATCTATTTCCTAGAATGCTGGCAGATTTTTAAGAGAGAAAGCACACATGTAAGCCAGGACTCTGGCGAGAAGGGCTTCCTAACCTTGCAGCGATAAGAACGGTACTTTACATGCAGCATGGAAATTTTGCTATGTTCTAACTGAATATAGAAATTACCCAAAGAAGAATTCTGTAGGATAGATGGCTTTTGTCCTATCAGTGTCTCTTCTCAAGGTTCCTTACCTATTATAAATATTAAGGCAATCTCTGCAGAAGCTGTTGTTAGGCCATGGACAGAAACACAGATTTGTCCTGAGTAACCTAGATAAAGCAGTGCAAGAGCAGTTCTCTATATAAATGGAAACAAATCAGTAGAATGGCAAAAAAAAAAAAAAAAAAAAAAAAAAAAAAAAAAGAATTTCCATGCTTTTACAAAAGCGTGTTTGAAGAAGGCAAATGGGTAGAAACTCAAGACCCTGTTAGTGTTTTAGTGGGTCGCAAAGAGACTAGGGGCTTTTAATTTTACTTATTTGTTTTCGTATTTATTTATTTATTTATTTATTGCCATGAAGAAATTAAATAATTTTAATAACTGCTGGTTTGTATTGTGGTCATTTGAATGAGGAGTGTGAGAATGGCTTCTCAGTAGTAACAAAATAAAAGTCTTTGGTGTTTAAAGTTGTCAATTCCCAGCATTCTTCATCATTTTGTCCTTATAAATAGCAATTATTTGCCTTTTTTCAGAGCTGCAAAATTATCTTTTATATTCAAATATTTAAATATACAATGCCATCATTGGGGCACAAAAATTTCCTAATGTCAGAACAGATTTTTATACAAGGAATAATTTGAAAGTGGTGGATTAGTTTCCACCTTTTGAAACACAGTGCTTTCTATAATCTTCAAACATTATTTAGGATAATGGAAGCCATCATCCTGGTTCTCAAATGTTAGCACTTCCATTAGAATTTGCAGCTACCTCTTATTTTTTATATTAAAATACAAGGCTTAAAAGGTATTATCTTACTAAAGGGGGGCAATTGTAGAGATGATTTGATTGAATAAAGGAAAAAGCTGTACAGGCCTTTTAAGATCAAGGATGTATTGATGGAAAGCTATCATTAGAGACAATTAATGTTCTCCAAGGGAAGAAATTGATTATGGACAAAGATGGACCCTAAGGAGCAGATATGTCTTAATGCTCTAAGGCCTTAAGGATTATGCATTTCATTCACAGCATCTGTATTTTAACCCTTTGTAGTGACTAGGATACTAGCTTACTCTTGAAGAATAACATGAATTAAATTTTTTAAAACAAATTGTGCCTTGTAAAGGATGTTCATGGTGATTGACACTGATTCTTTAAATAATATTAAAATAATTAAATTTGTACTGTTTCTCCATATTGCCCCTTGGAGAGCATATAGACATAAATACATAGAATAAATGGAATTAAATAGTGATGGCCATTCTTTTATATTATAGAAGTGTAATAATGTCCAATAATTACATTAAAGACATGATTTCATAAGGAGACCATGAACTTCAGCTGCATTCATGTTTCCCAATAACATATCCCTTTAACTTTGCTTGTCCTTCCTATAGATCTTGTACAAGGCATTCATCATGTTGTTAGCCAGTCCCTAGCAGCCGTAGATCACAATTGGGTACTTAATAAGGTGGCAACCCCACTGGGAACATTTCACATAATTATTCTTAGCAGAAAGAAGATTGTTATGGCTTTTTTTTTTTTCCTTTTTGAGTTTGGCAAAATTCCAAGTGATTTAGTTTGGCTCCTAAAAACCATTTATATACCATTGGTGAATTATACTTCGTGTATAGTCTGTATCCTCACTTCCGTGCAGGTCAGCAGAGTCAGTTTAATTGTACTATTGGCCTCCTCGAATCTGCGACCAGCCCCAGAACAAGTGATACAAACTGCTTTTTGGCTACCGGTTTCAGAGGATCAAGCTGAGCACAAGGGTGCTTTTAAAAATCAGTCTCTCTTGGGGTGCCTGGGTGGCGCAGTTGGTTGAGCCTCCGACTTCAGCCAGGTCACGATCTCGCGGTCCGTGAGTTTGAGCCCCGCATCGGGCTCTGGGCTGATGGCTCGGAGCCTGGAGCCTGTTTCCGATTCTGTGTCTCCCTCTCTCTGCCCCTCCCCCGTTCATGCTCTCTCTCTGTCTCAAAAATAAATAAACGTTAAAAAAAAAATTAAAAATCAGTCTCTCTCAAGACTTCACTTCAGTCTCTGACAATGTATTATGATTATTGCTAAATAAATGAGAGACATTCACAAATAAAGGTAATAAATAGCTTGTCCAAAAGCTCTATAATTTTAAATATCAGTTAAGGGAAGGGAAGGGTAGACCCTGGGTCCTAACTTTGGGCTTATAGAGTTTAGAAATAACTTACTTACTTAGCTCATATCGTTAAAACAGTTTGCCTTTCAAATTCTCACAATTTAAACATACATCTTGATGCTCTTGGACCTTAAAGATTATGCATTTCACCTACCCTCTGAATAAATGCTTCCAAAAATTTCAAACAATTTTGAAATAATTGTTTTAAAGAATAATATGCAAAAGAGACACCTGGGTGGCTCAGTCAGTTAGGCATCCAACTCTTGGTTTCGGCTCAGGTCATGATCTCACGGTTTGTGAGTTTAAGCCCCACATCTGGCTCCATGCTGACAGTGCAGAGCCTGCTTGGGGTTCTCTCTCTCCCTCTCTTTCTGCGCCTTCCCTCCTCATGCTCTCTCTCTCTCAAAATAAATAAATAAACTTAAAAAAATAAAGAATTGTGTGCAAAAAGAAGAATAGTGTGCATATATGCATGATACATTATATTATGGTGCTATTGGATTATGAGCTTAAGTCTCCCAGCTGCTGTTGTCAGGTAGTGTCTCTGAGCATTCAGAACTTACATCAACTCAAATACATGTCTGTTGATGTCTGTGTGAGTGTCTTTGAATGAGTTTTTCTGGTAAGATAAGCATCTTCATATGTGAGAAGATAGTTTATTCTATGGTTCCCCTTAACAGGAAAAATAGACCACAAGACATTCCAAGGTCTAAATTCTAAATTAAGGAAAAATTATGGCTCATTTTCCATGTAATTCTGAGAAAAAGAGGGAAAACATAGGTGTTGTCTGTAACTTTCCTTGGTCACTTTGGCAATGAGAAGTGGTATTATATTAAGGGCCTTCTAGAGAAGGAGTATATTTTATGAAAAGAGGCAGAATCAGTAAGTAGAAGCTTCAAACTAAATGCCTGAGAAGTTTTGAACCTGAGTGCCTAAGGAGATAGCGGTGCCATTAACAAAAATAAATACAGGAGAAGAACGAGGTAGAATGAGGCATATTGCATATTGCAGTGATACCCAGCAGGCAATTAGAAAAGGTCTGGGGTTTAGGAGAGATGTAAATGTTTAGAATACTGGTTTGGAGATATAAGAAACAGTCAAATTGGTAAGAAGAATAGGATAATGTTCTGACATGTCAACCCAGAGAGAAGAATATTTCAGGGAGTAATCAGGTGCCATTAATGACCTAGGGAGACCAAGGAGACTGAGAACTAGAAAAAGGCCATTGGGTTTGACCATGGGTAGCTCATTAATAGATGGTGAACCCAATCTTTTTAGGTTTCAATTCTAATTACCCAATTATTAGGGGAATTGTGCATCCTTGGGGAAGTTACTTTAATGTTTTTGGGCCCAACTCATTTATTCCTCACAACAACCCTGAAGAATGGTTATTAGGACACAGTTGAGATGCAAAGAAGTGAATAACTTCTCTTGAGGTAACACAGCTATTAAAGGCTGGCTAAGGATTAGAACCATGACTCATGAGTTTCTTTTCCTTCAGGGCCAGCCACATGGCATCATCTGGTAACTTGTTAGGACTGAGATTCTATGCCCCACCCCAGACCTGCTGATACAGAAACTCTAGGAGTGGGGCCTGGCAATCTGTGTTTTAATAAGTCCTCCAGGTGAAATTCTCATGCATACTAAAGTTCAAAACTACTGTCTTTTTTTTTTTTTAAGATCTTTCCTTCCTTCCTTCCTTCCTTCCTTCCTTCCTTCCTTCCTTTCTTTCTCTCTTTCTCTCTCTCTCTCCCTTTCTTCCTTCCTTCCTCTCTCCCTCTTTCTTTCTCTCTCTCTCTCCATTTCTTTCTTTCTTTCTTTCTTTCTTTCTTTCTTTCTTTCTTTCTTTCTTTCTTTCTTTCTTTCTTTCTTTCGACAGCCTGAGCACGGAGGGGCAGAGAGAGGGAGAGAGAATCCGAAGCAGGCTCTACGCTGTCAGCACAAAGCCTGATATGGGGCACAATCTCAAGAACTATGAGATCATGACCTGAACTGATATCGAGTCAGATGTTTAAATGACTGAGCCACCTAGGCACCCCTCCAGCTGCTTTTAATGTACAGCAAAGGCTAGGAACTTCTGATCTAAAACTGTAGTTCTCAAACTTTGGTATGAATGAGAATTTCCTGTGAAGAGCTGGTTAAAAGGCTGATCTTGCTCCCACCCCCATTTTCTAATTCAGTAGATCTGAGATGGGGCCAGGAAATTTGTATTTCTAACAAGTTTCTAAGTGATGCTGATGCTGCTGGTCTGGAGCCACACTGTGAGACTTACTAGTCTGGAATTTACATGTTCCGTTTGGGAGATGTGATGAACTAAGCTGGTCATTTCAGTGAGAGAGCTTCCATTCCTGCCATGAGGCCTATGTGAACATCCCTTCCAGAGAGTCCTGGTGATCCTTGGTGCCTGTATCTCATTGGCAGGGGAAATTTGGTCTGGAAATACATGTGCTTGCAATGTGCTTCTCAACCATTCACTAGGGCAGAGATCACTATGGGGTCTTGCTAATGCAGATTCTGATTCAATGGGTCCACAGTGGGCCTGAGAGTCTACATTTCTAGAAGCTCTCTGGTGGTGCTGACACTGCTGGTCCATAGACCAAGCTGGGTAGGAATGCACTAAAAGAATGTTTCTTATATGTGCCTGATCATCCAAACCATCTCAGGGGCTATCACTATCAGTTTTGGGCTTTACCAGAGTCCTACTGAATCAGACCTATCCAGGAGGAAACAGCCTAGATAGCTGTATCTTTGTTCAGCAATTTATTAATTGAGAGGAGGTAAACTTTTATCAAAGTGAAAGGAAATGAACACTTTAGAATTAGAGGATTTTAGGATTCGGAAAATATTTATGGAGCATTTACTCTGTGCCAGGCTTTGTGCTAGATGAAAAAAGGACAAATGCATAGTCCCTGATCTCATGGGGCTTACATTTTAGAGACACAAACAATAACCAAGTTTTTTGTTTGTTTTTTGGTTTTTGGTTTTTTTAAGGTAACTTACGATAGTGACAACTGCTTCAAAGCACACAAGGCAGGGTCATGCGTCTGAGTTCTGCAGTGAAGCAACATTGGAGAGGGTTTCCAAGAAAGGGATTCTGAGGAAGAGCCATCTTGTCCCCGCCTTGTTTATGTGAAGAGCATAGAGTGGGAAAAAACAGAGGCTCTGAGGGTGGACTGAGCTTGGCTGATTGGCATTAAGGAGGATGGGGGCCACAGGTAGAGCAACTGAGTTTGGAAAGCACTCCTAACCTCTTTCTTGCCAGCTGTCAGAGAATAGTGTAATACTTGTTTTGACAACATTCATCAATCCCCCATCATTGCTCCCTAGGGGAGGAAGGTGGAAGCTGTTATATATGTCCCCTGATGGTGAATAAAAAGAAATTATCTCTGAAATTCATAAGGATAAAATTGCAATGATTTCTTGCTCATTATTTAACTATGCAGAAGGTAGAAAGTAACAAAAGGATCAAAGAATTATATTCCTGGGGCGCCTGGGTGGTGCAGTCGGTTAAGCGTCCGACTTCAGCCAGGTCACGATCTCGCGGTCTGTGAGTTCGAGCCCCGCGTCAGGCTCTGGGCTGATGGCTCGGAGCCTGGAGCCTGTTTCCGATTCTGTGTCTCCCTCTCTCTCTGCCCCTCCCCCGTTCATACTCTGTCTCTCTCTGTCCCAAAAATAAATAAACGTTGAAAAAAAAATTAAAAAAAAAAAAAGAATTATATTCCACTTAGAACATGTTTCTTCAACTTTGAGGTGCCTATGGTATAATAAATATTTTGGGAGAAGTTCATGTGACTTCCCAGAAAGACTAAATGTGTTATTAAATGGAGAAAGAGAAATTAAGAGTCAAGATTTTTTTTTTAAAAAAAGGAAGGAATACATGGGGTTTTCTTGAGGAGGAGGTGAGACCATATGCTTTTAGCATTAAGTTACAAATTTGTTTTGTGGCTATACTTTACATAGATAATAATTTTAAGAGCTTACTTTTTCTATATAGGCTGCACTCAAGAACTACCTAAATAGCAGAGGAAAAGTAAATAAGAAGAAATCTTTGGGCAGACGCAGCTTTCACCTGTATTTTTTTTTTTCAAGCTGTGAGCACTCCTTAATTACGAGTTAAAAAAAAACACACACATTTAAGATTGGTAACATATGTTGTTGTCAGCATGTATTTAGCACCTGCAGAAGTGAACATGAAAAATGTGACAGCACATAGGTGGAACACCCACTGCGTTGACTGTGAACACTGTCAACAAATTTTACTTTGTTAATTTTTTCTTATTAGAAAAAATCCAAGAAAAGAATTTAATAGTGCAGGTGTTCAGAGCATCACTGCAAGATGATATAATGAAGGGGGAGGTTATAAACCTTTAGCATGAAAGCCCGGGTCTGGATCTGTGGATGTTTAAGCTTTGTTTCTCACACAATTCCCTCTACTTTTCTTTTAAAAAAAATTCTCTCTGCTTATTGGTCTTGACAGTCTCAGTTGTCCTGCAAGGCATTTCTCCCTGAAGGAAGGGTGAGAGGCAGCCAGGGGAGATCAGCTGACCAACAGGACCAGGCAGTTAAAGCAGCTTTTTTCCAGAGGGTGGAGATTGAGGTGTTTCTTTTGCACCTTATTTTCTAATAATGAAGTTGTAATTACCGTAGACGAGAGTTCTCATATCAGTTTCTTCCACAGCAAAGGTTCTATGAGTGCAGGTCCCATCTTCTGAACTCTGCAGTCACTCTTGCTTAGAGCAGAGGCCATTTCGTTTACTTGGAGCAGAGGCATTGCTGACATTATGGTTCTAGGCAGAGAGCAAGCTCTTGGAAGTACTTCCTGAATGATGCTGCAGTTGCTGTGTCCTCTTCTGATTGTACTGGCTTGTTCCACCGTAGAATGAGAACCTTACAAGTTGCTTTTCTATGATTTCCCGTCATTGATGATTTCACTTCCCGGTGCTGTAAACCAGCTCACTCAGCAAGAGCAGACAATGCTTTTCATTTGAAGAGACATTTCCCCCAAAATGAATTTGCCTAGATTGAAAGGAAGTACTGGTAGTATGTTAATTTCTACTTTGAAAACCGAACTTCTGAAAGTTTCAAAGTATCCACAGGATCTTCCCCATTCTCCCACCCCTCTTCTTCCCTTGGCCTCACTATAGTTAATCTCTCCTTCTGGTAGCTTATAAAAAGAAATCCATAAGGCCAAAGTATTCCAGAGGCAGAATAGAAGGATTCAAGTTAAGTTTAAGTTCAGCCAGGTCTGTGTCTCCCCCCCAGGCCCAGTAACGGTTCTTGATTAAGTCGCGGCTCTGGCTGCATGGTGTGGGAAATGTTTGCGCTTCTCACAGCTGAGAGAAGACCCTGGAAATGATACGTTTTACACCTCTTAGATGAGACTCGGGAGCTAGAAAGCACTTCACTCCCATCCCTCTGGGATGAAGAATCTGTTTGCAGTAATCACTGGCAGTGTTGACAGAGTGTTCAAAACCATCTGCTCAAGGGCAAGTGTTAACTCTATCAAATCCTAATATTTTAAGCACACTGATCCCCAGGCCCAGGAGACCTCCTGACAGAGCTCTCCCTGGGCTGTGTGTCAGCCTGCTGTCAATTATTACCCCACCGCAAAAAAGCCTGATACATCAGCCAACTCTGTGAAGAGAGGCCTTTAGAATGAGAAATGCAGCATCAGAATCCACTTAATTCAAGTCTTGTTAGTTTATATGAATCTGAGGCTTTCTGAGTCTGTAATAGAAAATCTTCTTTGTAATGTTTGCATATTTTTTGCATTTAAATTTATTGTTTATAAATGGGCCTTTTGATTTTTTAGACTCCAATGCATACTATCTTTAGTATGGGTTTTATCTTTTTTTTTTTTTTTGAGAGAGAGAGAGAGAGAGAGAGAGAAAGCATGAAAGCACAAGCAGGGGAGGGGCAGAGGGGGGAGGAAGAGAGAATCCCAAGCAGGGTCCACACTCAGCGAGGAGCCTGACTTGGGGCTCAGTCTCACAACTGTGAGATCATGACCTGAGCGGAAATCAAGAGTCAGACACTTAACCCACTGAGCCACCCAGGGACCCGTAGGTTTTATAAATTGTGCACACATAATTATGTACAAATAAGCATATAGACAGATATATATCACTGGATTAAAATCCTTTACCGAATTTACTGAGTGAAACAAAATTCAGCTGGTAGATTTTTGGTGTATTACTCTCACAGCACTCATTATCAGCCATCAAGTTATTCTAACTGGTCAGAATATTTATTTATTTAGTGTAAATACACTTTGCCAGCACAATTGCCCCTCAGTGTTTCAGAATTGAAGGCATATGGTACATATTTTTCAAAAGTATATAGCAGTAAAAACATAGGAAACCAAACAGGTTGAAAATATTGCTTTCTTGAAGGAAGTCAGTTTAAATTTTTGGAGGACAGGTCTAAGCTATTTCCCCCAGTAAGGACCCTGCTGGAAAGGAAATGCACTGTCCAGAACTATCCGTGAGAATGTCTCTCTGCCTCTCCATTCTTGTTAGACATATTTCAGTGTTTCTGATATCATCTTCCATAATGGTTTAGAGGGATTAAAGGAAATACTGAGAAGAAATCTAACACTAAGAAATAGTTCTCAGCCACAAACACCCACAAGCTCAAAGAAGATGTTTTTATTTTTTTATCTAAAAATTTTTAAATATGTTTGTTTATTTATTTTGAGAGAGAGAGGCAGACAGAGAGGGAGAGAGAGAATCCTAAGCAGGCTCCATGCTGTCAGCACAGAACCCAACGCAAGCCTTGAACTTGTGAACCGTGAGATCATGACCTGAGCCGAAATCAAGAGTCAAATGCTTAACTAAATGAGCTACCCAGGCACCACAGTATTTTTATTTTTATTTTATTTTTAAGTGGCATCCTATGCCACTTATTATGACAGACCTTTGTATGTACTCAATATGTGTTAAGTAAATGGATATGGATTTTGCTATGCTATGGCAATAATATTAACAGGATTTATATTCTAGAATTACAAGAGAGTAACTGGAGGAATCCTGTGGTTACAGTCACCACCACTACTAATGCCGTGCCCATAGCAAACAGTCACTGGCAGTGTGCTACTATGTGCCAGGCACTTTTAACACATTATCTCATTACCTATCAGATATATTAAATAGGTCCTATTATTATTATTATTATTATTATTATTATTAGGCCCATTGTAGAGATAAGGAAACTGAGGCTTAGAGAGCCAAATGGATTAGCCAATATCACACAACTAGTAAGTGGCAGAGTCCAGATTAGAATCTGGACAGAAAGCTCCAAAGCTCATCTCAACAAAATACTGAATCACGTCTCAAAGAGAACTTTTTAGTATGTACAAACTTCTTGGAGACCAAATAGCATAGACAGGACTACATGTTATCTTGTAGAATCCTATTAGATGCCATCCACTCCTTTTAGATGCCATTAGATGCCATTCCACTCCAGAGGCAATATGAGTATTGGCCTCAGAGCCTAGAACAGTGACTTTTAACTTTGACATTTTCATTTCCTTTTGGAAGTCTGGAGAAAGCTATGAAGTCTCATCCCAGAAAAATGCACAAATTCTGCATTCATTTGCAAGTGTTTTTTGGGGAGGGGGAAGAAGAAGTGTTTAGCTGTGAACTGTGGGTTTAGAACTTCTAGGAGAGGCTGCCTTGTACTTAAACATGACAAAACCTATAGTAGGCACTTAGAAAAGTTCTAGGGTAGGTCAAGGGATGGTTTCATAACTGCTTAGAGAAGTCAAGAAAATTAGTCTCAGAGTTCTGTTTCAGACTGAAACCTACCTGTAGGGTCCCATCTCACCCAGCACCTAAAAGCATTATATTTTCATTTTTCTACATGAAGACGACCTTTAGGATTTCTGATTTGACCGTTTCTGAGCCTGGTTTGTATGAGATGATGCAGTATTTCTATGGTTTTATATTTATTTCTGCCATCTAGAGAACACTGTGTATTGCTCTCACTTATCATTCAGTGTTTTGTTATAGTTCTCATTTAAAAATTTTTTTTAATGTTTATTTATTTTTGAGAGAGAGAAAGATTGCAAGCAGGGGAGGTGTAGAGAGAGAGAGGGAGACACAATCTGAAGCAGGCTCCAGACTCTGAACTGTCAGCACTGAGTCTGTTACGGGGCTCAAACTCACACACTGCAAGATCATGACCTGAGCCGAAGTCAGATGCTTAACCAGCTAACCCACCCAGGCGCTCCGTGTTATAGTTCTCATTTTAACTGTGTATCTGTAGAGACAGAGAGAAGGAGACTTGGTGAACACATAGATTTATTCATAATTAGAAATCCTGGTTAATATAAGCTCTTAGATTATCAGGGCCTCTTAGAGCAGTTGCTTAAGGTTTCTAAGCTTCAGTTTCTTCAACTAAGCGAGAATAATTATTTCTCAGGGTTATTTTAAAGATTAAGTTAATAGGAAAAAAAAGGATCAGTATTTTATTAGGTACATTTTTTAAAAAATTTTTTAATGTTTTATTTATTTTTGAGACAGAGACAGACAGAGCATGAGAAGGGGAGGGGCAGAGAGAGAGGGAAACACAGAATCTGAAGCAGGCTCCAGGCTCTGAGCTGTCAGCCCAGAGCCCGATGTGGGGTTCAAACTCACAAACCGTGAGATCATGACCTGAGCCAAAGCCAGATGCTTAACCGACTGAGCCACCCAGGTGCCCCAATTATCAAGTGCGTTTTAAATGCTCAGTGAATATTAATTCCCTTCTCTGGTTTCTTACCATTTGGGTTTTTTATTTGTGATTTTTGTAAAAGGAAACTCTTGGTAAGGGAAGAAAAGGAAAAGTAATGGTACATTCTAATAAAACTCTGGAGAAAGGTTCCCTGAAAATTAACTAGTATTTATGTTTGGATATTATACTTTTGTGTTAGAATTTCTTGAGATGAGGCTACCCCAATTTTTTTTTAATCATCCTATAATTAAATAAAGAACTGGCATAATAGTTGCTACTTGAAGATTTTTAAAAGGTTGACTTTGCCTTTTGCCTATATCTTGAAGGCTAGCATTTTGGAGTTCTTCTGAAATAAGTAAAGTTCTGTAGTGGAGCTCTCCCCCTCAATATGCAACCCTTTCAAACATCTCCTGCTGGGGAAGTACAACACTGTCCTAGGTGCTGAAAGGGGCTGTTGGGAATTAGATTCAGTATAGACTCAAGATTATGTAATTATGAGCAATAATCTTTAAATGTATTTGTGTGTACAGATAGCAATTGTTCTAAAGAAGACTGGGTACCTCTGACAACAGAATTTAGAAATGATATGCAAAAGCACTCTCTAAAATTCTGGCTTTGCAAATTAAAGAAGATAATAAATATAAAGCATGTATTAATTGACAGTAAAATGTATAGCCCTATATTAATGCAAAGGACTATCATTATCTTAATTTCAGGATGATCCCCAGAAATAAAATGAGGATCTTTATGGGGTGTGAGTGGTTTTGTTCTCTGCTTATTTACAGCATTAATAATAAAATTAAATATGTTTTATAAACAGTGACTTCCAAAAGTACATAGCATTCAGCATTTTCTAGTTGGCTAGGTTTTTTTGGAAAGGTCTTCAGAGAAGTGTTAATTTGTTATTTACTCTTATTCATAAAATGTGTTCTAATCTCTCTATTACCCAGGAATTCTCTCCTTTCAAGAATCTAGACTTGATCATTTGGATTTTGGCAGGAAGCAGGAGGCAGCATTCACCTGTGGGGGTGGGGAGGTAGGAAGGAGAGTTGAGAGTCCCTGATGCCACTTAGAAAGAAGAACATTAGTATAGTAGGCATTCCCAGCATTTTTCATGGTCAAGGCCTAATATAGATGAATGGCTTTACCCTTTGGGAAGTGAAGAGACAATAGAAAAGTTGCCAGCAAGGGTATGCATCTTGGGTGAGCCTTGATCATGGAGACCATGAATGCCCGAAAGGGCAAATGGAAGATTGAAATGTGTATTAAATTTTTCCACAGGCTGTAATGGAAAAGGGAAATTACCTAGCTCCCCTTGGGAGTAAGTGTCTTCCTCACTCTGTGTGGATATTTAGGGAGTATTGCAAGCTGTGAGCTTCTCTGAGCATGTAAAGTCTCTTGCTTTTGCCTCACTGAGCCCCTTCCCTCTGTTGCTCCATTTCTTCCAGCTGCTTCTGTAAACTCTCCTCTGTCGCATCTTATCCCCCATGGCTGCTCAAATGTGATTCCCCACCCCCACCCCCCAGCCTCTCTTCCTCTTCAGCTGCATCTGTTCACCTCCCCTGCTGATCGATCCACTTCTTTAGCTCAGGGACAGCAAGAGGAAATGATTCCAGCAGCTAAACAGCCTTTATGCAGAGAGAATATTTAAATATTCTCAGTTTGCATGATTCTCCTTCACCTCACGCTATGATCAGAGGTTGATGGAGATAGTTTGGGGCTTCTCTCTGTTGGTAAAGACCTGGAGATTTTCAGAGATGAAGGCCAAAATCTTGTCAAGGTTTCCCCCCACCCCAATATGTACTTGTTTAAGAGTTGAAATATTTTTTTTTGGTCAAACTCCCTCCTTTTAAGTAGTGGTTACAACATTCCATTTTCACTCTAACTTTGGATAAGACTCTAGTCAAATTAGAAACAGTTCTTAATATTTATCACTTCTGATGGATGGAATTTAAAAATGTGTATTAAATTCTAAATGTTTATGTCACTAAAATTATCTTTTGTTATATAAAATGTGTTTTCACAGTGATGCTTAGTGGATATTTTAATGTTTTTGATTTTTCTGAAATTTTGTTTTTGCACATTTAAACTGTGAGACATTGTTCAAAATAACCTGTCCTGAGGATTTAATATAGTGATAGACTAGTACAGTGCTTGACCTTTAATGCCCAATAAATATTTATTTCCTGCATACATCTGTTCACTATACATGTTTATCTTTTAATTAATTTTATGTTATCTCCTTATGTTGTTATGACAGTTTCCTTATCTATTTTCTTATTCTTGTGTATTTATCTTATTTTCATTTTTCTTTCTTTATCTCACTTCCCTTCCTTGCTTTCTTCCTTCCTTCCTCTCTTTTTATTTTAGAAATTACTTCCTATTTTCTTCTTTTCATCTACTTTTCTTCCAGGCTGTCTTCCTTTATTTTTTCTTTGTTTTGTTACTCTAAGAGATATTGAACAAAGCAATTTGTGTAATATATATATATATATATATATATATATATATATATATATATATTTGGAGTCTTCTGTTGTGATATAATCTTCCCAAATAAAATTCCTAGGTGAAGGATCTAAACAATGCCTGTCTTGATTGCTTTTCTCCAAAGTTGAGCCACATTTTCACAGTAATGTGTGTTCTGGAAATGCCAGGTTCTCCAGCATTAGGTTTTCTTATTTTTCATTTATTCTTGCAAGTTTAGTAAGTTTTTAATGGCGCTTTAAAAAGATCTTTTGTTCTGTTTCCAAGGTTATATTTCTATTTGATAATTTCATATTTTAATTTTCCTATATGTAAATGTTTATCATATGCTACTTATTCAGTGAAACCTGACTAATGATACAATATAGTCCTTTCGAAATAGTACATGTTTTGAGTAGTAACCAGTAAATATTAATTGAATGACTATTTTGTGCTAGGCATTGTTCTAGGAACAATAGGAATCTGGGGATACAATGATAAATGATGTGGTCCCTGGCTTCCAGGAGGTTTGACAGATTTATCTAGTAAAAGGTAACAAGTATATAAAATGCATCATAGCAACAGGTGTTGCAATGGTAATATGCATAGGGTTTAGTGGAGTCACATAGGAAATGGAATGATTAATCAAGCTGGGGAGTGAAGAAAGCTCTTATTATGGAGGATTACAGAGGGAACTTTTACCAGTTTTACATTTTACCAAACTTTTACCAAATTTACCTCTACCAAACTTTTACGTTTGCCATTTGTTTTCTTTCTGATTCTCTTGGATCTGTGGTTCTTCTGATTGTTCACCAAAGCAACTCCATTGCTTTCATTTGCCTGGTAATACCACTGGCTTCTAAGACTCAGTAATATAGAACAACATATGTGTGTGCAACACAGCAGCAAGGGATTAAATTACTATTATATGCTTTTTAGGGCTTAAGATGAAAATAGAATGTGATTAATGCTAAATGGGACATAGTCACTCATGCTTTATTTATTTATTTCAGTGCCCAGTTAATGATCATGCACAGTCTCGTTTGAGGTTGATTTTCTCATGGCTACCCACATATTTATTCCTGTAAGAATGCCCCTGGGATGGCATCTTGGATGGATGTTTTAGGGAGCATAGTGGACTCTGAAGTGTGTTCCTTCCCATTGTCCCACTCCTAAGGATTCATCTAACTGCCGAAATCCTGATCTTTCTAGTATCAAAATCTTCAGCTCTTTATGAACGATAGCAGTGCAAAAAGATCCTAGGTTGTGGTGAACAGAATTATCTAGTTTTGTCTTTTGCTACCTTTAATAGATCATTTTTGAGGGGTGGAGCTATCATAGGTTCTTAAGAACTACTTCAATGCTTGGTTGACTGGTTGGGTTTAGCATTTTTAAAAAAAAGAGCCCATATGAGAATGTCTATTTTTTTTTTCTCCTTCGGAGGTCTAGCTTCCATTTCCATGTTTATTTCTCCTCCTTCCGTGCTTACTTTTCTCAAATGTTGTTATATTAGTCATGAGCATCTTGAAGGCAGGGATTCTGTTCTTTTCATCTTTGTAGCCCACGATGTATAGCACCAGGGCTGGCTCATGGTGGATTCTCAGCAATATTTATTGTACAAATGAAGCATTCATTCCTTGTATTCTGAATTATCCTAGATGCTGCTCTTCTTTTACTTAATGCCCAATAACAGTAAGATGTCTTTATACATCTTTATACACCCAGATTTCCCAACTCTTGACCCCACTCCATTTGAGAGAATTGTTTTGGCTCCAGGTGTTTGTATATCCACTAGAGGGCACTGTTTTGTCAGAGGCTGTTCCGGACTTTTGAATACCAGCATGGACACCTTAACTTCCTGGTCCACTTAACAGCTTCAAGTTTTCTATATTTGTTAGTGAATGACTCTGAGCCTCCCATCACAACTATGCTTGCAAAAATAGAATCTTGATATTAAATAAGGGTTAAAAAGCAATTGTAACAAGGTTAGATGGAAGCTAATATTACTAACGAATATAACAAATAATGTATTAAATAACAAAAGGGCATATACTAAATAAGAATGCTCATATACATTTAGGTCATTCTTCTCATTTTTTTCATATTTTCTTCTGACCAAAACTAGAAGGGCAAGGAAAGTTTTCATTAAGTCTTCAATTTCATTTTTGCACTTACATAATAAATGCCTTATATCGTGACTGGAGAATTTCCAAACTGAACACATTATATCCAATTTCCAAAGGTAGCTTCAGTGGAAATTTGTTTTGAATGAGAATGGCAGCATTGAGTCTGTTGTTATTTTTTAAAGCTATAAAGGCTGTATACTATGAAAAGTTTTTTTTTTTCTTCCTCTATCAGTTCTAATCCCATAGAACTATCTTTAGGCAGCATCAAATGAGCTTCCTGAGCTTTAATGTCAAACAGTTCAAGTTTGCAAATATTTCCAACTTACACGTGAATCAACACAGGGCCTACGTGAGAAGACAAAGCTGCTTGCACTGTCAGTGAGCTTCCAAATACACCATTAACCCAGTGGTGACTCACGAGGCTCTGCTGGAGCTAAGGAAGCTGCAAAAGAGGGAGAAGCCAACAGGGAAGGTATCTTTCCCAAGTTTAAAACCTTAACTCAAAACCATGTCCTAGAATTAAAAGACATGGTGGAGCCCAGGACCCTGTCAGATATTATGGGACAGGACATGAATAAGAGCTCTTGGAGTGTTCTCACAAGAATCTCATGATAATCTGTTAGTAAACCCTCTTTTAAATTACACTTAAAGACTTAAAAAAAAAAGTGGGCATTTTTTTGTGCCCGGCTGGAAAGTCATTTGTGAAGTGTTTAATTAAGCTTACTTTGATTAAAAACGTAGGCTTAAATATCTGTTGATTTTGTGACAAGCTGTAGATGCTAATTGTCTTGATTGGTTTTATTTTGTATTCCCAGGACAACAGGATCATATATGCAGAACTGTGGTTGGGGAAAAGAGCAAAAATATAATTTTTAAAAAGAAACATGTATTTCTTAAGTTAGCCAGATGTTATAAAAACCACACATACAGGAGGCATTAAGCCTGAGAAAAATTTGTTAAGACCTAGAAAAGAAATTGAAGTTCCCCTCCTTCAGAATTTACATCCAGCAGGAATGGATGATAGTTTTTTCATGAACTTTATTTGAAATCAAGAGCCTGTCTAACTTCCTACCTAAATCCCAACATTTAGGTATTTGTAAATGATATCATTTCTCTTAAATATTGTATTTCTTTTCTGGAGGGCTTTATTAACAAGAGGAGAAACGATTTCTTTCTATCCATTTAATGTAGCAAATTATTTATGGAGCCAACATGTTGACACACTATAAACTGTAAAAAATGAGGCCTAATAAGGTTAATTGTCATCTGAACCTTCCTCTGTAGGCTGCAATCTGTGGGCTTTGATTGTTTCTCTGGGGGAAACTCTGCCCAGATGGCGAAGTCCTCAAGGCCCTGACCCACAAGAGGCCTGCAGAGATGGAGAACAAGGTGCTTCTCCACAGACTAATTAATTTACTAGTATAGCACCTGTTCCAGAATAGATAGGGCTGGAAGGGAAAGCAGTCCCTGGGCACAGTGGCAAGCTTGCGGGTAAATGGATTTCAGCTGATTATATTAAGCTGATGCTTTGATCATCTAAAGGCGTTAAAATGGAAATATGTTTTTTCTGGCTGTTGGCCTCCGTGAGTGTGGTTTGTGTTATTATTATTATAAATGTTAGGTAATAGAAAAGACGGTTTTAGATTTCACCACGTCCCGTTTAAAAAGTGCACAGTATATTTGTCTATTTCTTTTCCAGTGTAGAAATGTATGTTGTCATAAAGCTGCACCTTTTAAACAATTCTGCTTTCTTGTTTCCATTTTATTCCAGCCAAATTACTAGCTGGAAATCAAACACCAGCACAGATTCCTTTTAGCTAGAACATTTTATTATGTACTCACACCTTTAATTCAATGTGTGTAATTAGGCTTTAATCAGCTGAACACTATTTGTGAAAAAATATCAGACACTTCTTTAAATGAAATTCTGGTAAAGTCATGCTATTTAAGCTTTGGTGACTAGTTACTGGCACGAATAAATCCTTGAGTAAACAAGGCTTGGTAGTAAATGGATTTACAATGTGAGTCTTTCTGCACTCAATTTCACTTTATTGCCTCTTTGATTCCCAAAAGGATTAGAGGTAATTTTTCCAGTCCTTTAGATGCCATAAAACTGTTTCCCTTTCCAAATTAACACTATGATCTTCCGTGTAATGTGTTTGGCAAACATGAGGAATTTATAAGACCACTAGTCTTATGTTGCATAGTAATGGAGATAAAAATATGGTGTCTTAGATGTCATGGCCTTATCCTGGGTGGCTTTCAGCAAGGTTTTAAAAGGTTAGTGGTTTAAAAATAGAAAAATATTCTTGCTCATATGGAAGACAGCCTGAAGAATGCTAATGCTTTGGCAAGTTAAATGATTTCAACTATTTCTATTACCATTCTGTGTTAAATTCTGACATTGCAACAGTGAAGTGCTATTAACATTATGATGGGTAAAATTGGGTCTTTTTGGGGGAAGGTATCACACATAATATGAAAACAGAGCAAGCACACGGATTTAACACATAATCCTAAGGCTTATTTCCAGATTGTCCTGTCTGGTTGTATCCTTATAATCTTTGGAACTGTCTGTTCTGTGGAAGAAATTGAAAATTTCATGGCTGTTTTTCCTTGGCTTTCTTTTCCAAAACTCAAAAAACATTAAAAAATTTTTGTTTGAGTGGATTATTTTTCTGATATGCATTCTTTTTTAAAAATAAAAATGTATAAAATGTATATAGTGAAAAGAATAAATTCACTGCTGTCTCCTGACCCTGGTCCCTCTCTTCAGCTTCCCTTATTGACCAATTCTTTGTGTGGCCCTCCAGAGGTATTTTAATAGTGTTTGGTAAGAATTGAGGGATGTTTGGGTTGTTTCCAGGGATCTGCTTCTATAAGCAATCCTACCGTAAGAACCCTGAGTATGTATCTCTGGGCCAGTGGTGCAAATGCACCTCTAGTATGTGTTCCTACAAGTAAAATTACAGTGTCATAGTTTGCATGCATTTTGAATTTAGATAAATATTAAGTTGCACTCCAAGTATGATGTATAAGTGTGACTACTTCTCCATAACCAGGTTTGATTTTTACCCCCAACCTGAAAGGTAAGTATTGTATCTTATTATTTTCATTTGCATTTCTTTAATTATGACGAAGGCTGAGTATCTTTTCAAATGATTAAAAACCACTTCATTTTCTTTTGATGTGAACAGCCTGTTCATGTCCTTTGCCTGTCTCTCTATTGGGCCATCAGTGTTATTCTTGGGGGTTGAAGAGCTCTTTATGGAATAAGGAAATCAGCCATCTGTCTGCCAACGTGCAGCGTTTGTCATTTCAGTGGCATTTCCCTCATATCTGTCGCCTCTCATTTACCATGCCTTCTTTTTCTCTTCTTTTATCATTGGCAGTCTGGATTTAGGGTTGCTTAATAACTCCTGGAAACTAGAAATGATAATGTCATGGAAAAGGGGTTAATTTAGGTGGTTTGCTAACTTTGACTTTTGAGAAGTAGGAGGAGAAGGACTGAAAGGGCAAAATTAAAAAGAGGGTGAAGTGACTTTAGTGATCTGCAAGAGGAGCTTTTATGCTGATTAGACCTTGGGAAAAAAAATAATATTTATACATAGAAAGGCGGCAATTTATTTTATCCATAATTTTCTGCTGTCTTTTGCCTTTATTACAAGTATTTGTGTTAGAGTAAGAATTTTCTTTCCAGATGCTTTGGCCATAAAGTCATATTTCTCTGTTTTGGACAATTTATGGTCAGGAAATGGAAGTTATTGTAGGGCCACAAATTCAGCGCAATGACCTTGATCCTGGCTGCAGTGGAGAGAGGAAGAGAGAACAGCAAGACTGACAGCTCTTGTTTAAGCACAAGTAACTGTTTATGCCCAGCGCCACATTGATGACAAAGTAAATACAGAGACAGGTTTTAGATGTTATGGCTTTATCTCAACAGAAAATGTATTTGTGAAGTTACCATCATCACTGTTATCTTCAGAGTAATAGTTAAAAGCATAGGCTCTGGAAACCAACAGCTTGAGTTCAAATCTTGAGTCTTTTACTTCTCGGCTACATGTCCTTTAAGTTCTCATGTATACAATAGGGATAAAAGAAATAACTTCATAAATTGTTCTAAGGATAAAATGAGAGAGTGCATGGGACTGGCATAAACTCCATCAATGTCAGTTCTGATTCTTAGCTTTATTAATTATCCAAGAGTATTTGTAAAACATTGTCTAAATTATGCTATCCTTGGCTGGTTTAAAGTAAATGAATGGACATCTGTGAAACGTTCTTACACGTGCTAAAACATGTTACAGCCTTCATTAAACCATAATTGAATAGTTTCTGGGTGAAGTTACTTTGTGGTATCTTTTCTCCTTTTGGAACCCTTATCCAAACCTGGTTTAAAGGTAAACACCTGATATTGTAGTAGTGGTTATCGGAATGAAGTTAGTTCTGGCAAGGGGCCTCATGTATGCTTCTCTCGTCTTATGGTGAATATTGTCTAGCTTCTTCCACCTCAATCCCCATTGCACTTATATATTTGCTCATGCTGTTCCTTCTGTTTGAAATGCTACTCCTGCCTTTACCATTCATGTAGAAACATATATATATTCCTCTATTTGTCAAAGAAATTGGTAGCTAAATTTTATTCTAAGTCACTTCTGCTGATGAACAAGAATAATGCAAAAGAACACTGCTAAATTGAGTACGACTATCCAGGATTATAACGGAGACGAGTGTGTTTATTTATTAGTTTTAAGTGAATGACTTTCAATCACTCCAGTCAACATTTCTGATATGAATATTTCACGTGGAATGATTGCCATTGTGTTGGTTAGTTTTGCAAATCAGAACCTATTTGCAGAACACCATTAGGCCAATATATCTTATCATAATATTTGCCAGTACCGCAGGTTTTACAAATTAGTTATTGTGACTGTAGTTTTCTATTAACATGAATTTACTGATTAACTAATTTATTTACTTTATGAGAGAATTCATATAGCACAGCATCAATGTTCCATGACTAAGAGTGAGTGCCTGGATCCTTGGTATTAAAAACAACTACCACCCATTGTAGTTTTTTTTCTTCCTGGCTGTGCATGCCCAGCGAGTGCCTTGTGGAAAAGATTATAAAATAGTCACTTAGGAAATTAATTGGTAACATTTACAGGCAAGATCCTGAATCAAACCCACTCAATTTATGAGGGTTCCTTCATGCGTGACTGATTGCAACTTCATCAGAGGAAGATCATTGGAATTGTAGTTCCTAACAACTTCCTTTTCCCCCCGAAATAAATAAATAAATGAAAATAATGAACAAATACCATTTCCATCTATCAAATAAGTAAAGGTTCCAAAAACAGTAGTCAGTACTACAGAATGTAGTGAGATGGGTACTTTCATGAAAAATTGGTAAGGCTGTATATCAGTACAACTTTTCTGGAAAGTAATTTGGCAATACATATTAAGAACCTTCAAATAGGTTTCTTGGCAAAATGATTGATGGTTGATGAATTTAGCCTCCTCTCACAGGTTCCAATTAAACCCAATGAAATGAAATATGAAAATAGGGAAATATCAATAGCTAAACTATACTACTATAACAACTACTGCTGCTACTACTAATCTAAAAGTAGATTTCCAGACACAACAAAAAGTTGGGAGATGGATGAAAGAAGGACAAGGAAGAAGTAAAATATGCTATTTTTGATCTAATTTGGGAGTCATTAGATGCTGTTTCTTTATGGGGAAAATTCTGTGCGTGTGTGTGTGCATGTGCATGTATGTGTGTGTTAAACCTAAGGGAAAAGGCTAATAAAACAAAATAGGAAAAACGTTTTCTAGATTGGTAGAGAAACAAATAGAGGGTATAACAAACATGGTTCAAGACGCAAAAACAGGCAAGTAAGAGAAAATAATAAAAAATAATATAATGGAGAAAATAATATAACATTTCAAACTTCAATTTAGGGATGTAGGCTATATGAATAATAAGGCCAATTAAATTTTAAAATTTAGTTTAAAAATTTTTAATGGTGGCTATAAAAGAGGGTACAGTTTGGTACCCAAGGCAATGGGAGGTCTCATTCTGGATGTCCAGAGGCATGGCAGCACTCTCACTCCTGGTCAAGAGCTCTGGCTATAAATAATCCCACTTACCCAGAGTGAGCAGGTTTATACCTTTCAGTCTAGAAAGATTTAGAGTTAATATCCTCAGTTAGTTGCCATGGAAATTGTTATCCTTTGGTAGGTATGCATGTTTCAACCCTAGGAAAATTTAAAACTAAGTATGAAAAGGCAAAGAGAATAAAAACCATAATATATAAATGTTTTTGTATCAGGAGTTACATGCATATATTTAGTATCTTATGTATTTGTGCTGTTGAAATTAATTTGGTCTATAAAGTCTATTCAAAATCAATTGATTTTAGTCTATTAAAGCCCTGTAACTCCATTTTAAAATCATAATTTGATATGTTAAATTGAGTAAGTGATTTAGATTTATATTTTTAAGTTGAAATCTAAAGTTTAAGCACAACATCAACAACCAAAATAATTATATTTATAAATGTAAACAATGGATTTTTTACTTATTCACTTAGGAAGGTTAGTTGTGTTAATTCAGACAACTGAATTACTTAAAAAAGCAAACAAATATATTAAATATATAAGTACAGTTTTAAATGTTTGAAGGTGTTTAATAATCTGTAAATGTGATTTAGCATTACCAAAAATCCTTAGAAATGATTGCTAAGGTCTGCCAAACTTGTAAATAGAATTATACATTTATTAATTTAAGCTCAACTTAAAAAAAAAAAGAAAAACTAGGTTTTTAAAGTTTGTACCTTATTCCATTGAATATAAATTTTAAAACCAAAATTAAAATGAGTAACAGACATTTCTGTATTTAAAAACTACCCTCGGGGCGCCTGGGTGGCGCAGTCGGTTGGGCGTCCGACTTCAGCCAGGTCACGATCTCGCGGTCTGCGAGTTCGAGCCCCGCGTCGGGCTCTGGGCTGATGGCTCAGAGCCTGGAGCCTGTTTCCGATTCTGTCTCCCTCTCTCTCTGCCCCTCCCCTGTTCATGCTCTGTCTCTCTCTGTCCCAAAAATAAATAAACGTTAAAAAAAAAAAAATTTAAAAAAAAAAAATAAAAAAAAAAAAAATAAAAACTACCCTCAAGGACAAACAAACAAACAGAAACATCTCACATCAACAGATATGGCAGTAGATAGAAATAAATCCAGAGTTGGCAATATTAATATTAGAAAATGTAGAATTTAAGGTAGGAAGCATACAGTAGAATAAAGGAGGTCGGTTTATATTAATGAAAAATCCACTGTGAGGATAAAACAATCATGAACCATTATGTGCAAATAATAGCACTGAAACTTTTTATTAAACAAAAATTTACATATACATAAATAAAACTAATAGAAACATAAGAGTAGAAGACTTTCCACACTAACAGCAGATGTCTTGAAACCCTAAAGCCAGTTCAGTCCTTTCTACCCTGAATTTTCTTTAAACTTTTTTCTTTAATGTTTTTATTTATATTTGAAAGAGGGAGAGAGACAGAGCATGAGCGGGGGAGGAGCAGAGAAAGAGGGAGACACAGAATTCAAAGCAGGCTCCAGGCTCTAAGCTGTCAGCACAGAGCTCGATGCGGGGCTTGAACTCACAATCCATGAGATCATGACCTGAGCCAAAGTCAAACGCTTAACCAACTGAGCCACCCAGGTGTGCGGTGCCCCTTCCCTGAATTTTCACTTCTAGGAATCCATCCTTATGATATCACTGGAAATGTAGACAAAGCTTTATAAGCAAGAATATTCATTAAGTGTTAGTTATAATAGTGAAAGGTTAATTATTCAAATGTCTAACAATTGGGAAGTGATCAGATTAAGGCTCGTAATTGAAAGGATCTGTGAACACCTAAAATTATATGCCAAAGTTGGTGTGCCTGTCTGTAACTTTCATTAGCCTCACATGTTTCATGTCCTCATTATAGTAAGAATAACTAAGTAAGATTTTGAGCATCTATAAACCGTGAAAAACAAAGCCCCTAAAACTTTCCAAATAATTTTAATAACATTAAAGATTAATTTTAATTTTTAAGTAACCCCAAATAATTTTAACAAATTTAAAAGCAAGCATAACAAAATGCTTATTATATTATATGCAGTGAAAATCAGCTAAAATTCTCCACATGTATAATGATTAATAAATCACACACAAAGAGCACACATCCATCAACTCAATCATGGGAAGAAATATCTATGTGGAAGCTTAACTAAGGGCAGGAAATTTGGGCTGTTTTCTTCACTGCTATAGACATCTAGAGTGGTGTCTAGCATGTCGTAGGTACTCAATAAATAGTTCTTGGGGTGCCTGCTCGGCTCAGTTAGTTGGGCATCCATCTCTTGATTTTGGTTAGCTCAGGTCATGATCTCAGGTCATGATCTCATGGTGAGATCCAAGTCCTGCTTGGGATTCTTTCTGTCCCTCTGTGTCTGCTCCTCCTCGGCTTGTACTCTTTCTCCCTCTCAAAATAAATAAATAAACTTAAAAAAAATAAATATTTGTTGAATGATTAAATGAAAGTTCATCAAAAGAGTTAATAATGATGGTCTCTAAATGGTAGGATTGTGGGTGTTCTTTGCTCTCTTTATACTGCATTTTCCAATATTTTTCTTGTGAAAACTGGGTCAAGATATCCCTATTAACAATTTTTATACCAAGGAGAAACCATTATTTTCTTTCCCCAAGATTCCTTTCTCTGAGACAGGATGACTGTGATACAGTCTTCAGCATCTGAGGTAAATCATATCACCCTGCTGCTTAGAAGTCTTGAATGTTTCTAAGTCAACTTTTGTGTTCAGAGTTTACAGTCTGGTCCCAAAGTAACTTTCCAACTGAATTCCCAACTCTCACATGTTAGAAAATGCCGTTACCGCTTTCATTTGCTGTTCAGACTTTGCCACCAGGGAGCTTCCAGGACCATTCTGGCTAAATGGCCATCTTGCTCTTCTTCCATCCCAATCTTCAGAAATCCTGCCCATCCTCACACTCCCTCATGCTTTGTCTGCACCCTCCCTCCCCAAAATGAGTTACCTCTCTGATGTTCTTCAGTACCGATTGCATCTACTGATTCTTTTGGCTCTTCACCCTGTATTTTTACTGCTTTTCTGAAATGTTTTATTAAGTGTATGTCAGGATTTCCCTAAGGTGCTAGTAAGTTTCATGGGATTGGGGAGAATGGTGCTTCTTTATATCTCTCATCAAGCCTGGTATAGTACATTGAACATAGCAGGCACCAAACACACATTTATCAAAAATGACTGGATGCTACTCAGTCCTGCCACTGGGCAAGAAAAGTTGAAAAAGGAGAGTTTGGGAGTCATGCCCACCTCTGTTGATTACTATTTAACGTTGTGACCTTACGTTAGCTAATCTCTTTGAGCCTTTAACAGCAGTTTACTGCAGTCATTTTAAGATCTTACACTGTCTTCTTAGCTCTGACTGACCCTGGGTAAATTATTCTGCCTTTCTAAGCTTCAGTTTCCTCATTTGTTAAATAGGGCAACAATACCAGTTGGTTCATATGGTTGTCAGGGGGGTTAAATGAAATAAAGCTTGGGAAAGCCCTTGACATGGTTCAGAACACATGATCAAGGCTTGCTCAAAAGATAGCAATTATTTTGGTATTTGGGAGGACTACAATGGTGAAGAAATGGCACTATTTCTCAACCTACTTAAAATACTTCCTGTAAATTTTAAATGAACTAATGCATAGAGAGGTACTTAGCGTGATTCTGACTCAATAGATGTTGACAGTCATTATTTTAGCTTCTTATACAATGGATAAGTAATAGCTATTTTGTCTGTAGGGTTGTTGGCTGGATTCAATGTGAAATTAGTTAGTATAAAATGTGATTAATAGATGATAATTTCCTTCTTTATCCATTCTTATTCCCCTACCCGTAACCCCCGTGCCCTACTACTACATCTTGAGAGCCTTATGTCATAGTATTATACATCTGAAGAACTGTTGGGTCTTCTAGTCATGTATGAATATAAAAATGGTTTGTGGAGAAATGCTGGTTCCCACTGAGTTTCTCTCTATGTTCTATGTCTCCCAGTGACATTTGCTTTGAATGCATTAGGACTGAAGTAGAGATTATATTCAGATTGTTGCAGCATAAGACCAAAAGGAATCATAATTCCATAGTTTTGCAAATGTAGAAAATGAGGCCCAGAGACGTTCTGTGATTTACCTATGGTCACACAGCATGCTGTCTGTATAGTCCTATGCATTATGCGGATCTACTTGCCTTTCCTTCCCCAGACTTGGTGATTACCTGTTATAAACCTTAAGACTCATGTGAAACCTGAACAGCATTCTGCAGAGAGCCAGAAAACATGCCTCATTTCCTGCTGGATCACCCAGAAAATACATTGAAATGAAAGTTCTTTGCTCTTATTTTTCCCCATAGCTTATGTTATTCATTAAATGGCTATTTAATATAAAGAAACAAATTAAATAGGGGAGGGGAAGGAAAGTGTTTCTTTAATTTTTGTCCCAGTTGCTTTTTGTGCAGGTGGATTGCTGGAGGAGTCCCTTCTCCCGAAGCCCATCTGGGATGTTAGTTTAGCTCTATTGATGTTTAAGACTCCGTCTTTCATCATAACCACATGCCAAGACAATAAGTAATTGAACCACATGTTTTGCCTTTTTAAAAAGGTGTAATCTCCTTCTGAAGTGTAGAGATGTTTAGCAGGATTTTTCTAATTTATCTGTCATCACACCATGCGGGCTAGGCTCCAAGCCCCGACTGCAGTGTCTCTTTATCACTGTCTTTTGATGAACACCTGTTTCCAGCATACAAATATATCTGCTGAGATGCAAAATTAAAATAATTTCAACAGTATAGGAATAATTAGGAACCTTTTTTTGAAAGGTCCACCTGTTCCAAATATCAAAATACCATCTTTAGTAGCATGTAACATCCTTTTGTTACTATATATTTTTTGAACCAGGTATATATATATTTGAAAATAATTCTCCTCTGATAGTCCATTAAGTAAAAAAATAAATATGTTTATTTTTCATTATTCAATTGTAAACCATTTCTGAGAACAACCAAAGTTCCTTATGTTCACTGAAAGAAATTCCTAAACAGACTATATCTCCAAAACATTTAAGGGAAGAAACTATAAATGTTTCATTATTTATGACTAATTTTGTTAAATTAGTTAAGGATTCGATTTCTTCATAAATACAACAATAATTATATGAATCTTAAGTTAGTTTTAATAAATGTTATTTTTTGAAGGAAAAGATAAGGGCCCTTATAGGAAAAGATTTTTCATTAAAATTTGATATATTAAAACACTCAAGTCAATAGATTTAATATGAATAATTATTATTTATAATTATCATTCATGTCAATTTATATTTAAGGAATTATCCATCATGCTTACTTTTGGCTTTCCCATGTACTTTGAGGTGGGTGGTTTGAGCCTTCAAGATGAAATTATATGGCAACTGTAACCCCCTACTTCTTGGGGCCCTCACCAAGGGTGACCCCTTGTTCAACCACATTTCCAAGAATTCATATAAAAAAGATAAGAACAGATATTTTGAAAATCAATACCCAGAGTAAGAGACCTTGATATACAACAAGCTATGTAATAATTTCCATTTATCATTTAGCTATAGCAGTATTCGCTCTGGATAAGAAGTAACTCCATATTTATCCAAACAGCCAATGAAACAAATTCATAGGTGAAAGCTAAGTTAATGTAGAAATGTATTGTAATTTGTCTTTACTTTCAGAATGTGAAATCTGAAGTGCCAGAGTTTTGGTTGTTTTTCTGACAACCATACAAAAAAGTAAATCACCAGTTGCCTGGCCCTTACATGCAAAGTTGTCCAGAAGACATTATGTGGCTGGTTGCTTTTTAGCTGTCGGGGACATTTTGGGCAATGGTTATATACACAAGACTAATTACACTAATTAGTCCACACCAATGTGTGAGCAGTAAGCATGTTTTTACAATTAGGATGTAATTTTTAAAAATCCTTTATTGGGTATATTTAGAGACACAGCAGTTTCAAATTTACCATACAATAGGAAAAGCAGTTATCCAAATTGAATAAATATAAATTTCAGCTTGGGCAAATAAATTAATATATGGAAAATGAAACCTACACTTGTGTCACAAGCACACACTTACATAAGAATGATTTTTCTAAGCAGGTATATGCATTGTAGCTCTTGTGGTCATTAAATTATAGGGATCTCAAATCACTTTGCTTAATGTGATGTAGCACATGATATTACTTCTATAGCTTTTACTTCTATTGTGAATAATTATGTTAGCCAGAATAATAGCCCTTCAGAGATGTCTGCAATCAAATCCTCAAACCTGTAATATGTTACAATAAAAAACAAACAAAAAATTGAAAAAAAAAATCTTGTAGCTGTGATTAGGTTAAGGATCTTAAGAGGTCATTCTGTATTATCTTGGCAAGCCCAAAGTAATCACCAGTGTCCTAAGTGAGAAAGAGGAATCAGGAGAGTCAGTGTCAGAGTAATATGATATGAGCAAGACTCAGCCTGCTGTTTCTGGCTTTGAAGGTCAAGGAAGAGGCCAAAAACCAAGGAATGTGGGCAGCATGTAGAAGTTAGAACGGACAAGGAAACAGATTCTTCTCTGAGTCTCCAGCAAGGATTATAGCCTTACCACACCTTGATTTTAGCTTACTGAAATGTCTAGAATTATAATATAATAAATTTGGGTTAAGCACCTAGGTTGGTGGTAATTTGTTACAACAGCATAAGAAACTAATACAGTTTTTTCTTGGCTTCTCCTAGTCTCAGATTCCTCATCTGTAAAGTGCTAATACTATTTGCTTATTATTTTTCTATATGAATGCATAAGATAATGCATGTGAGATTGCTTTAAAATGCTCAAAACTTGGAAAAGATAAGATTTTTCAGTAAAATAAGTAAAACTATTTCTAAATTTTACAGTAAGACTGAACCATTTGAAAGTCTTCTCCAAATCCTATCCATTAAGAAGTAGTGACTAGAGAACGTGGAATATGTCCAGATTCATTAGAAAGCATCTGTCAGAATGTATCCAGGCAGCCAGAGAAAGGGATCGAGTAAATGAACTGGACAGTATAAAACACCGAGAATATAAGTGATGTCAACAGGGCAGCAGAGATTCAACAGACAGGAAATTATCTCAGCAGGGCTGAGGAAAACAAAAAATACTGGTATTCATTAAAAGAACAAACTAGATTACTTATAGTAAAACTAGTTTAAATACCCCTTAAACACTATTTTCTAAAAAGATGGGTAGACAAGTCTTTTTCTCATAAGTATTCACTGCTAAATTATTGTAATGGGAAAAAAATTGAGAACCATCTTAAGTGTCCAACAAGTAGAAAATGATGAAATAAAATATGATTTAACAGTAGGTTTAGATACTATAATTAAAAGTACTCATGAAAAGCTTTTAATAGCCTTTGTGGGAAAACAGATGCATAGATGGAGTATAATAATAACTACATAAAATCCTTGAAAAAAAACGAGGAAATTTATAAATTAAAATGATGACTACTTTGTTCTAGGCACTTTGTTAGGTAGTGTGAAACTATAGTAGGGAATAAAATATAGTAATTGACTTCTAGGAATTTATAAGCTAATGGGCAGGAAATAATAAACATTACGGCACAGGTGTGAGGTATAAAGACAAGACTAAGGAAGAATAGGGGAAGTTGAGATTAGATGACTCATGGAAGAGGTAGGGTCTAAGCAGGGCTTTTATATATGACTAGGACATAAAGAGATTGGGGAGGACAGGAGCATGTGTGGGTAGAGTTGCCATTGGCACTGGCAGAGAACAAGGAGAGGATAAGGGTATGCTTGGAGAGCAGTGAATATTCCCAAGCACTCAGAGTAGAGTTTGGGGAAAAATCATAAAAGACTGTGATAGAATGAGAGCAAAGAGTTGGAAAGGAAGCTGAAGGCTTGGCTGGTATATCTGGATATCAGCTTTGCCCACACTAAACCACCAGCTTCTTGACACTAAACCACCAAGACAAAAGACTAAGAAAAAAGGCATACAGTTATCTTAATATTTTACAGTAAGGTGGTTGACTATGTGTTTGCTCATCATTTAAATGTTAGGGATGTTGAAGACACATCCATAGAACAAGTGGATTGTCCCACTGATTATGTCTACTGGGGCAGAATTTTAAAGAGGTGATTCCAACTGGCGGCTCATTTGTCCCAGTCAGACCCTGTGGTGACTGCCTTAAGTAGTACTATTACTAGAATTCAAATGCAGAACCTTGAGGTTGGCTTCTTCCATATTCAGAAAGTCCTCCCTCCCCCAACTTCTGTAACTTTTATTTGGTATTTGTTATACGCATTCTCTCTCCTTCCCCAAACAATAGCTCTTCAGTGGATAAAGTGGGGTCTTCTTATGTTTGTTCTCCTTTCTCCTGTATTTGGGTATAGAAGGATAAACATAAAAGTTTTTTAAATAAATGAATTGGTATTCGGTCCATTTGTGTCAATTGTGTTCAGCAGCACCTGCTCAGCATTTAGATTGGAAAGATTTCTGTTGGATTTAGAAGCCCTTGCTTGAGATATTTAGCAGGACCATGGCAACATCCTGAGTCCTCCAGTGTTACCTTACCCTTTTTCCCATTTCCACTATGTTTTCTGATTGAACATATTAGTCATAATGTGTTTTGCATGGTTCATAATTTAATTTTCCTTCCTTTTAAACTATTAATATAAATGTCTAGATTGAGAAAAAATAGCTCCATTTCCTTTTAGAAGATTTCTTTCCCAAATGGTATTTTAAAATCCTTTCTGTCTATTTTAAAATCGGTTATCTGATCTGTTGGCAGTTCATGCTCCACTCTTTAAAGGTCTCTTTGATGGTGTGTTTTCCAGGTCTTTTGTCACTATTACTACCCCTTGGATTCCGGATTAGCAATCTATGTCTCTGTGTGTGTATGTGTGTATACACACATACATATATATGTACCCCCCGCCCACACACACACACATACAGCCAAACATTGAATGTAGTTTTCCGGATGAACTTTTAGGAGTGTGATAAATAATGGAATAATTACTTCCCATGTGAGCTTCGGTGACACCCAAATGGATTCGTAGGTGTTCTGTTTTCCTTTCTGTTATCCCAAAGGATGATGTTCATTAAGAAATGTTCAGATCTTTGCTTGAGAAAAAGTTAACGAGGAAAAGTTTTGCTAAGGAACGAACTAGGTGATGCCAAAATACTAAAAAAATTATCTAAAAAATGGCCATTTCTGTTGGTAAATATTACATTTGATAGAAATCTTAAGCTTCAACTAAGTAGTATATTTTGTGTTTGGTGCAGTAGTAGAGAGGAAGTAGAGACACTCACAAAGAATGGTAATGAGAATATCTTATTAACACCACCTTTTACCATGCAGCATTGGAATTTCCATGAAAAATGGCCAAGAACATAAGAAGAAGTGAGGTTAGCATTAATTAGCATGTCATACTCCTACAGATACTTACATATGTTTATTAAATACCTACCTGTGTTGGGCACTGTTCTATAAGCTATGGCTATAAATGTGAACAAAACTGTTTCTGACTATAAACCAAATTATTTCACTTATCTGCTCCAAACTCTCTAATGGCTTCTTCTCTCACTAAGAGTAAAATCCATATTCCTGACTCTGGTTTACAAGGCACCATAGAATCCGGGCCCTGCTCCCTCTTTGACCACATCACCAGCCCTCTCCTCAACTCACTCTACTCTAGTCACCTGGGGCCTCAGGGCTTCTGCCACCAGCGCTGGCAGGGCAGAGCTCTGGGAGTCACTGTCTATTAACTTCTATTTTATGCCAGGCACTGTGCTAAATGCTTTACAGACATTGTTGCATTCAAGCTTTACATTAAAGCAGAAAGATGGTTACTACTGCTCATATTATTTTTATTATTAGTGTGTTAATTATTACTAATATTAATAGTAGTATTAAACCATTACTACTGTCTTATTAAAGAAGAGAAGTTAAATAACTAGCTCATGGTCACTCAACTAGTAGTGGTGAAACCAGATCACTATGCTCTAAAGACCTCCTTGTCTTTGGATTTTGTGTTGGAGGATTTAACAGTGGAAGGATGAGCTTGACACCAAGAAGCTTGAAGATTTATGTGCCGAACCCTTCATTCACATATTCAACAGAATTACCTTGAGCCTCTTTTAAGATGAAAAGTCCATGGGAGGCACTTTTGTGAGTAATGGACAAAAAAAACCTCATTTTTTCAAGAAACTTTCAATTCAGTACAGTTATTGTATGGATAGCAATCATTCAGCTGACTTCCTAATCTGAACAATTAACACTTCTCCAACTGATTTTTGATTATTTGAAACTAAGTATTTAACACTCTTCTAAATTCCTTTTGAATTAAACAAAGAAACATAAATTGAAAGTTAAAAAATATATATTTCAGTCCTAGAAAGGTAAAAAAGATTGGCCAGTAGACCAGAAATTTGGAATTTATATTATATCCTGCAAAAAGATTTGTATAACCTCCTGCTATTGGAGTGCTCCATAGTTTCCTCATCAGCTTTTCTCTTCAGTTATACACAATGCACCTCAAATGCTGCTTTGAATTTTCCCCAGGACTTTAAATTTGTAAACCCAAGTGACTACTAGACATCATCACATCGACAGCTAATTGGCATTTTAAATTATTCAAAATAGAACTTGTAATTCTGCCACCATCTATCAAACTGCCCCCCCCAGGCATTTGCATTTCAGTAAACACCATCGTTGTCTACCTAATTGCTGAAGATAAAAATCAAATGTTAGATTTAATTCTGCTCTTGTCCTTATACCCTCCCCGCCCACGCCCCAAATGCATTCCATCAGCAAATCTGGTGATCTCAGTAACCAAAACATGCCCCAAATCTGGTGACTTCTCTCCATCTCCGTGACCTGACCAGGGGATGCTCTTGTTTCTTCTAGAGTGGATTCCTATACAGCAGCAGAGGGATCTTTTACAATAGAAAATCAGATCATGTTACTCCTGCCCCACAACAAAAACAGAAAGAGAAACAAAATCCACAGTTTAAAACTCTCCAGTGGCTTTGCATTACACTTAAAATGTACCCTCCTTATTTGGTTATGAAGTTATATTTATCTGGTAACTGCCACTTTTTATCACTTTCTCACTCAATATGCTCCAGTTTCTTTTAATTTTTAAAGCTCACCACCTCTTTCCCACCTCAGGATCTTTGCACTAGAGTTTTCTTTCCTCTCCCCAGTATCAGTAGGATCATATTTTATCTTTATGTTACGGGCTCTTTCTCATCAAGTGGGTTTCAGCTCCTTAGAGTGAATGGCCCACCTCAATTTAAAGTAGATACCCCTCTTTAATTCTCTATGTAGTAATTACCACTGGCTGAACTTTTTCCTGAGTATTTGTCTATGGCTGCTTTTTACCTTCTTAAAAAAAAATTTTTTTTTACCGTTTATTTATTTTTGACAGAGAGAGAGAGAGAGAGAGAGAGAGAGAGAGAGAGAGAGACAGAGCATGAGGGAAGGGGCAGAGAGAGAGGGAGACACAGAATCCGAAGCAGGCTCCAGGCTCTGAGCACAGAGCCTGATACAGGGCTCAAACTCACAGACCGCGAGATCATGACCTGAGCCGAAGTCAGACGCTCAGGATGCTCAACTGACTGAGCCACCCAGGTGCCTCTGCTTTTTACCTTCTAAGAAGAAAAGTTCCCTAAAAACAAGCACCATCTCTGTTTTGTTTAGCACAGAATTCACTCTCCCTACATGATACATAGTTAGTGATCAATTAATATTTGAGCAAGTGGAATGATTTCCTTGTTACCAATATGGTTTGGAAATGTAACAAAAATATAAAAATTAATTATTATAATCTAAGTGTAAAAATTATTTCAACAAAATCTGAGCAATATGATAAAGCTATAAAAAGAAACATTAAAACTAAAAAATAAGATGACAAAAGTTAGACCAAATGTTACCAGTTATTACAATAAATCTGGGTTAAACTCCACCATTAAACAACAACTATTTTCAGATTGAGTTGCAAAATATATTCAACATATTCAATATTCATATGAGACACACCTAAAGTAAATGGATAAAGAAAGAATAGAAATAAAATTAAGCATCTTTTCATGTGCCTGTTGGCCATCTGGATGTCTTCTTTAGAGAAGTGTCTATTCATGTTTTCTGCCCATTTCTTCACTGGATTATTTGTTTTTCGATCCTGCGAAACTTAACAGAAGACCATGGAGGAGGGGAAGGAAAAAAAAAAGTTAGAGAGGGAGAGACAAACCATAAGAGACTCTTAAAAACTGAGAATAAACTGAGGGTTGATGGGGAGTGGGAGGGAGGAGAGGGAGAGTGATGGGCACCTGTTGGGAGGAGCACTGGGTGTTGTATGAAAACCAATTTGACAATAAATTTCATATTAAAAAAATAAAATAAAATAAATAAATAAAAATTAAAAAAAGAAAAAAAAGAAAATTAAGGACAAAAAAAATCTGGAAAATGAAAAAATAGGGGTGGCAGTATCAGACAAAATAGAAAAAAAAGAAAGACTTTTTTGTTACTCTTTATAGAATCTTTTACATTTTAAATTCAGGTAAAGTTGACATACAAAATTATATTAGTTTCAGTTGTACAACATAGGATTCAACATTATATACATTATGCAGTGCTCACCACGATAAGTGTAGTTTCACCATACAGAGTTATTGCAATCTTATTGACTATATTCCTTATGCTGTACTTTTCATCCCCATCACTTATTTATTTTATAACTAGAAGTTTGTACCTCTTAATCCCCTTCACCTATTTTGTCTACTCCCCCACCCTCTTCTCCTCTGGCAATCACCAGTTTGTTCCCTGTATTTATGAGTATGCTTCTGTTTTTTGTTTGTTCATGTGTTTGGGTTTTTTTTTTGTTTTTTGCTTTTTTAAGTTCCACATATAAGTGACATCAAATGGTATTTGTCTTTATCTTATTTCATTTAGCACAACTTTCTAGGCCCATCCATGTTGTAAATGGCAAACTTTCATTCTTTTTATGGCTGAGTAATATCCTATTGTGTATGTATACCACATCTTCTTTATCCATTCATAGATTGATACACACTTAAGTTGTTTCCATATCTTGGCTATCATAAATAATGCTGCAATAAATAGAGGGGTACATATACCTTTTCGAATTAGTGTTTTTGTTTTCTTCAGGTAAATGCCCAGATGTGGAATTACTGGGTCATATGGCATTTCTATTTTTCATTTTTTTGAGAAACCTCCAAACCATTTTCCATAGCATCTGCACCAGTTTACCTTCCCACCAACCTCACCAACACTTGTTGTTTCTTATCTTTCTGATATTGGCCATTCTGACTGGTGTGAAGTGATACCTAATTGTGGTTTTGAGTTACATTTCTCTGATTAGTGATGTTAAGCATCTTCTCATGTGTCTGTTGGCCATCTATATATCTTCTTTGGAAAAGTGTCTATTGAGGTTCTCTACCCATTTTTTAATCAATTGTTGTTTGCTATTGAGTTGTAAGAGTTCTTTATATACTTTGGATATTACCTCTTATCAGATGTATCATTTAAAAACATCTTCTCCCATTGAGTAGGTTGCCTTTTATTTTGTTGATGTTTTCTTTCACTGTGCAAAAGCTTTTTAGTTTGAGGTAGTCCCAGTTGTTTGATTTTTTGTTGTTTCCCCTGCCTGAGGGGACTGATCCAGAAATATATTTCTAAGGCCAACGTCCAAGAGTTTACCTATGTTTTCTTTTAGCAATTTTATGGTTTCAGGTCTCACATGTAGGTCTTTAATCCATTTTGACTATATGGTGTTAGAAAGTGGTCCAGTTTCATTGTTTTTCATGTAGCTATCCAGTTTTTTCGAACACCATATATTGGAGGGACTGTTTTCTCCTCATTGTATATTCTTGCCTCCTTTGTTGTATAAATTGACCATATAAGTGTTGGTTTATTTCTGGGCTCTCTGTTCTCATTGATTTCTGTATTTATTTTTGTGCCTGTATCATACTGTTTTGGTCACTATACCTTTATAGTATGCTCTGGAATCTAGATTTTGAAAAAAAAATTTTTTTAACGTTTATTTATTATTGAGAGACAGAGCAAGACAGGGCATGAGCATGGGAGTGGCAGAAAGAGGAGGAGACACAGAATTTGAAGCAGACTTCAGGCTCTGAACTGTCAGCACAGAGCCCAACGTGGGGCTCAAACCCACCAACTGCAAGATCATGACCTGAGCCGAAGTCGGATGCCCAACCGACTGAGCCACCCAGGTGCCCCTGGAATCTAGCTTTTGATACCTCCAGTTTCATTCTTCTTCCAGATTGCTTTGGCCATTTAAGGTCTTCTGTAGTTCCTTACAAATTTTAGGATTATTTCTTCTAGCTCTGAGAAAATTACTATTGGTATTTTGAGAGGGATTTTGTTGAATATGTAGATTACTTTGGGTAGTATGCATATCTTAACAATAATAATCCTTCCAGTCCATGAGTGTGGAATATCTTTCCATTTATTTGTATTATCTTCAAATTCTTTTATCAATGTTTTAAAGTTTTCACAGTACAAGTCTTTCACTTTTTTAAGTTTATTCCTAAATATTTTATTCTTTTTGATGTTTTCTTAATTTCTCTTTCTGCTAGTTCATTTTTAGTGTATAGAAATGTAACAAATTTTTGTGTGTTAATTTTGTATTTTGCAACTTTACTGAAGTCACTTAATAGTTCTTTTTAAAAATATAGAGTGTGAGTGGGGGAGGGGCAAGAGAGAGAAGGAGACACAAAATCTGAAGCAGGCTCCAGGCTCCTAGCTGTCAGCACAGAGCCTGATGCAGGCAGGAAGCCATGAACCATGAGATCATGACCTGAACCAAATTCAGATGCTTAACTGACTGAGCCACCCAGGTGCCCCCATTTATTCTAATAGTTTTTTGGTGGTGTCTTTAAGGTTGTCTATATATAGTATTATGTCATCTACAAATAGTGACAGCTTTCCCTCTTTCTTACCAATTTGGACACATTTTATTTCTATTTCTTGTCTCATTTCTGTGGGTAGGACTTTCAGTATTGTGTTGAATAGAACTGGTGAGAACAAGATCTTTGTCTTGTTCCTGATCTTAGAGAAAAAGCTTTCAGCTTTCCACCATTGACTATTGTGTAAGCTGTGGGTTTGTCATATATAGCCTTTATTAGGTTAAGGCATGTTCCCTCTATATGCACTTTGAGAGTTTGAATTTTGTCAAATACTTTTCCTGCATCTATTGAGAAGATCATATAATTTTTATCCTTCATTTTGTAGATATATTATAGCATGTTGAATAATTTGTGGATATTGAGCCATTCTTGCATTCCTGGAATAAATCTGCATGATTATGGTGGCTAATCCTTTTAATGTATTTTGAATTTGGTTTGCTAATATTTTGTTGAGGGTTTTTGCATCTGTGTTTACCAGGGATATTGGTCTGTAACTTTTTTTTTTTTATAGTGTCTTTGATTTTCATATCAGGGTAATACTGGCCTTGTAGAATGAATTTGAAAGCATTTCTTCATTTTCTCTTTTTTTTTGCAGTAGTTTGAAAAATATAGGTATTACCTCTTCTTTAAATGTTTGGTAGTATTCACCTGTGAAGCTATCTGGTCCTGGACTTTTGTTTATTGGGAAATTTTTGATTACTAACTCAATTTTATTCTAGTAATTGCTCTGTTTAGATTTCCTGTTTCTTCCTGATTCAGTTTTGGAAGACTGTATGTTTCTAGGAATATATCCATTTATTGTAGGTTATCCAACTTGCTGGAATCTAATTTTTCATAGTAGACTTTTATAATCCTTTGTATTTCTGTGTTGTTGGTTGTAATTTCTCCTCTTTCATATCTGATTTTATTTATTTGAGTCCTTTCTCTTTCTTTCCCAATGAGTCTGGCTAAAAGTTTATCTATTTTGTTTATCTTTTCAAATAACCAGTTTTTTGGGTCATTGATTTTTTGATTGTCTTTTTAGTCTTTATTTCATTTATTTCTGCTCTGATCTTTATTATTTCTTTCCTTCTACTAACTTTGACCTTTGTTAGTTCTTCTTTTTCTAGTTTCCTTGGGTGTGAGGTTGGATTGAGATTTTTCTTGTTTCTTGAGGTAGTCCTATATCTATAAACTTCCCTCTCAGAACTGCTTTTACTGTGTCCCAAAGATTTTGAATCATGTATTTTCATTTTCATTTGTCTTAAGGTATTTTTAAAATTTCCCCTCTGATTTCTTCATTGACTCATTGGTCATTTAGTAGGATGTTATTTAGCTTCCATGTGTTTGTGTTTTTTCCAGTTTCTTTTTTTTTTAAATATATAACTCATTTCTAGTTTCATACCATTGTGGTCAGAAAAGATGCTTGATATGATTTCAATCTTCTTAAATTTATTGAGACTTGTTTTGTGGCATAACATGTGATCTATCCTGGGGAATATTCCATGTGCACTTGAAAAGAATATATATTCTGCTGTTTTTGAATGGAATGTTCTGTATATATCTATTAAGTCCATCTGGTCTAATGTATCATTCAAAGCCACTGTTTCTTTATTGATTTTCTGTCTGGATGATTTATCCATTGACATAAGTGGAGTGTTAAAGTCTCCTACTATTATTGTATTACTGTCAATTTGTCTCTTTATGTCTGTTATTATTTGCTTTATATATTTAGGTGCCTCCATGTTGGGTGCATAGATATTTTCAATTGTTATGTCCTCTTGTTGGATTGATCCCTTTATCATTATGTAATTTGTCTCTTGTTACGGTTTTTGTTTTAAAGTCTGTTTTGTCTGATATAATTTTCTCTTCCATTTGTAGAATATCTTTTACCATGTTTTCACTTTCATTCTGTTTGTGTCTTTAGATCTGAAGTGAATCTTTTGTGAGCAGCATATATATGGGTCTTGTTTTTTTACCCATTCAATCACCCTATGTCTTTTGATTGGAGCATTTAGACCATTTACATTTAAAGTAATTATTATATGTACTTACTGCCATTTTGCTAATTATTTTCTGATTGTTTTCTAATTCTTCTCTGTTCCTTTATTCCTTTCTTCTTCTTTTTCCTTGTGATTTGACGTCTGTCTTTAATGTTATGCTTGGATTTCTTTCTCTTTATTTTTTTGTATATCTGTTATAGACTTTTGGTTTATAGTTACCCTGAGGTTCATATATAACATCCCATATATATAGAAATCTGTATTTATTTAATGGTTGCTTAAGTTTGAGCACATTCTCACTACATTTTATGCTCCCCTCTATTTTTTATGTATATGATGTCATATTTTGCATGTTTTTATTTTGTGTATCCCTTGCTAGTTTTTGTAGATATAATTGATTTTACTGCTTTTGTCTTCTAACTTTTATACAAGCTTTCTAAGTGATTGATCCACTATCTTTACTCTGTGTTTGCTTTTACCAGTGAAATTTTTTCTGTTCGTAATTTTCTACTTCTAGTTAATGGCCTTTTCTGTTCCACTTAATAAAGCCTCTTTACCATTTCTTGTAAGGCTAGTTTAATGGTGATGAACTCCTTTAATTTTTGTTTGTATGGGAAACTCTGCCTCTTTTTAATTTTGGGTGATAATCTTACCAGGGAGACCATTCTTGCTTGTAGGTTTTTTTTTTCTTTCAGAATTTTGAATATTTCCTGTCACTCCCTCTGGTCTGCAAAATTTCTGCTCAAAAGTCAGCAGATGGTGTCATAGGTTTTCCATTGTATATAACTATTTAGGGGTTTCTTTTTTTGTTGCTTTTACTTAAAATTTTTCTTCTTTTTTTGATGTACAACATAGTGATTTGACAACTTTATATATTATGCTATGCTGACCAGAAGTGTAGTTACCATCTGTCACCATACAATGCCATTACAATACCGCTGACTATATTCCCTATGCTGCACCTTTCATCTGCATGACTTATTTATTCCATAACTGGAAGCCTATATTTTCCACTCCCCTTCACCCATTTTGCCCACCCCACCACCCCTTCTGGCAGCCACCAGTTTGTTCTCTGTTTATGGACCTGTTCATGCTTTTTAGTTTGTTTATTTGTTCATGTTTAATTTTTTAGATTCCCACATATAAGTGAAATATGGTATTTGTCTTTTTCTGACTCATTTCACTTAGCATAATACCCTCCAGGTCCATCCCTGTAGTACAAATGGCAAGATCTCATTCTTTCTTATGGCTAAATAATCCCATTGTTTCGGGTTTCCCTTGTATGTAACTATTGACGTTTTTCTTGATGCTTTTAAGATTCTCTCTTTATCTTTATTTTGGGACATTTTAATTATTATGTGTCTTATTATAGATCTCCTTGGGTTCATCTTGTTTGGGACTCTCTGTGATTCTTGGACGTGGATGTCTGTTTCCTTCCCCAGATTAGGGAAATTTTCAGTTACTATTTTTTAAATACATTTTTTTGCCCCTTTCTCTTTGTCTTCTCCTTCTGGGACCCCCTATAATGTGAATGTTAGTACACTCAATGTTGCCCCTGAGGTCCCTCAACCTAACCTCATTTGAAAATTCTCTTTTCTTTTTGCTGTTCAGCTTGGATGCTTTCCATTACCCTGTGTTCCAGATCACTGATCTATTCTTCTGCATCCACTAATCTGCTGTTGATTTCCTCTGGTGTATTTCTCATTTCGGTTATTGTGTTTGTTAGCTCTGATTGGTTCTTTTTATATCTTCTCTTTGTTGAAGTTCTCAAAGAGTTCATCCACTCTTATCTCAAGTCCAGTGAACATCTTAATGACTATTACTTTGAAGTCTTTATCAGGTAGATTGCTTATCTGTTTTGTTTAGTTCTTGTTCTGACATTTTGTCTTCTTCTTTCATTTGAAACATATTCCTCTTTCTCCACATTTTGTCTCACTCTCTGTGTTTGTTTCTGTGAATTAGGTAGATAAGCCACATTTCCTGGTGTTGAAAGTAGTAGCCTTACATAGAAAGCATCATGTGGTGCCCAGTGGAGCAACTCTCACCCCCTGTTACCAGAATTAGATGCTCCAAGAGTGTCCTATGTGTGTTTTGTGCATCTTCCTGTTGTGACTGAGCTGTGACTGCTGTGGGCATGCAGATGGGTAGGGCTGGCCTACAATTGCAGGCCATGACTGTTGCAGGTGTAGTAGTAAGCAGCGCTAGCTATAGGCCCAGCTTGGTTGAGAGGTCTGGCTATAGTTGCTACAGGCATGTTGGTGGGTGGGGCCAGCCCCTGGTGCTACTGGCTGAAAGGCCCAGCAGCTCCTGCAGTAGGTATGCTGTTGGGTGGGGCTGCTCACCCCATGCCAAGGCAACAGTTGTTTTGAAGGGGTGTGGTCCCAGCTGGGGCTGCTTGACAAGTGTGGTGGGGTAATAGTTACTTTGCGACATGCTGGTTTTGACTCAGACTGCCCACCAGGTGTGACAGGGCAGTAACTGCTTTAAGGGATGCCTGCTAAGGTGGATCTACAGAGCAAGCAGTGATGGGGCAAACAGTGCTAGCTCGGTAGATACTGTCAGAATTGGCTCTCACAACCATCTGGCAAACTGGGCTGAATGAGGGCAAGAAAAATGGCACCTACTAGTATTTTCTTTCCCAGAGAAAACTCCTACAGATCCCTTCCCCTCCAGAACACACCCTAAAATTAGTCAATAAATTGTTTTCATGTATAACCCAGGTGCTTTTCAAACTGCTCCCTCTGTGCTGGATCTCAGGCTGAGTGAATGCTGGCCCTTCAAGAGTAGAGTCTTGGTTTCCTATAGCCCTGTGGCACTCCCATAGTTAAGTTTTACTGATTTTCAAAGCCAGCTATTATGGGGGTTACTCTTCCTGGTGCATGTCCCCAGGGCTGGGGTACCCAATATAAGGCATGATGCCCTTATGCCTGAGGAAGGACCTCCATGGCTGTGATATCCCTCCACTTGTGGGTTGCCACCCTGGGGATTTGGTTCCCGATCTCATCTCTACCCCTCCTACTCTTCTTAATGTGGCTTTTTCTTTATGTCTTTAGTGATAAAAGATCTAATTTGATTATCTTTAGGTTGTTTCAGAGTGAGTTGCATTATATGTAGTTGTTGCCTTGGTGTGTGTGGGGGGGGGAAGTGAGCTCAGAATCTTTCTACTCTGCCATTATCCCTCACTCAAAAGGATTTATATTTTATATTGTTCAAATGTATATTTTATAAGGAAGCTGTAGCAGTGATATCCCCTGTGCACTCACTAACATAATATTGAAATACATAAAACAATAAACTTAGAAATTCTAGATTTAAAAAACCACAATTATAGTAGAAGGCTTTTGCATACTTATTTTGAGACTTTGACTAATAAGACAAAACACACTAATACACAAAATACACAAGGTAACACTGTCACTGGTAACCTTGTTTAAATGTGTATGAACTTCATACTCTAGTAACAGAGAGTATCTGGTTTTATAAACATCATAAGAAAGTTGCAGAGGTTGCTTATATCCTAGGATGCAAGGAAAGCATTTTTAAATAAATGCCAAAAAGCTATGAATACTTAACTTTGATAATGATGCAATAAATCTAAAAATAAAAAATGAACAATATTAAGCCACAAGAAAACCAAACAATCTATTTTAAAAAATGGTTTTCAGGGGCGCCTGCGTGGCTTAGTTGGTTGAGTGTCGGGCTTCGGCTCAGGTCATGATCTCACAGTTCATGAGTTCACGCCCCATGTCAGGGCTCTGTGTTGACAGCTCAGAGCCTGTAGCCTGCTTCAGATTCTGTGTCCCCCTCTCTCTCTGCCCCACCCCTGCTTGGGCTCTGTCTCTCTCTGTCTTTCAAAAATGAATAAACATAAAAAAAATTTTTTTAATGGTTTTCAAAGAAGAACTAAAAACCTCAGGGATTAATGAAATAACTACATATCAAAATGTATGGAGCTACAAATTCATACCGAGGAAAATTCATAAATTTAAGTGTGTTTATTATTATAGAAGGAAAGATCAATAAGTGAACTAAGCATTTGAATAAATAATTTTAAAAACAACCAAAGAGACATGAGAAAGAACAGACCTTAATGAAGAAAAAGCAGAGATTATTGAAGTGGAGAGGAGCTAAAAGGTTGAGTGTATAATCTTGGAGTACATTTTTTGAAAGGGCAAATAAATAAACAAACTGAAGTCTATGTTGATTAAGAAAAAATAATTGATAAAACACAAATAATATAAGTGGGAAAGGGTGATAATAACAAAATTGAAATTTAGAAATTAAAATTATACTGAACCAATTCCATATTAATAAAAATGAAAATTTAGCAAAAGTGATTTACAGATTCAATACAATCTCTATCAAAATTCCAATAACTTTTTTTTATGGAAATAGAAAAAAAATCCTAAAATTCATATGGAACCACAAAAGACTGAATAGCCAAAACTATCTTGAGCAAAAAAACAAAAATAAAATCGGAGATATTGCCCTACCTGATTTCAAAATATACTACAAAGGTATAGTAACCAAAGCAGGATGGTTGATGGTTGGTACCTTCATAGTAACAGATATGTAGACCAATGGAACAGAACAGAGAGCCCAGAAATAAATTCATGCAATTATGGTCAATTCATTTTTGACAAAAGTGCCAAGAATACATAATGAGGAAAGGACAGTTTCCTTAATAAATGGTGTTGGGAGAACTGGTTTTCCACACACAGAAGAATGAAATTAGACCCTTATCTCACTTCACGTAAAATCAACTGGATTTTATGTTACTTTTATTTATAATTTTTGAATCTATACTTGTGAGAATGCATTTTTGAAAATAGATTAAAGCTTTAAATATAAGAACTGAAACCATAAATCCATAAGCAGAAAATAGGAAAAAAGATTCTTGACATTGGTCTGGGCAATGATTTTTGGATGTGGCCCCCAAAAGCACAGGCAACAAAAGTAAAATAGAGAAATAGGATTGCATTAAACCTCTGCACAGAAAAAAAAAATCAAAAGAATGAAGAGACAGCAGATGGAATGGGAAAATATTTACAAACCATGTATCTTATAAAGAGTTAGAATTCAGAATATATAAGGAACTCAAACAACTCAATAGCAAGAAAAGAAATAACCTAATTTTAAAATGGGCAAAGGACTTGAATAGACATTTCTCAAAAGATGACATACAGGTGGCCGATAGGTACATGAAAAGGTGCTCAACACAATCATCAGGGAAATGAAAATCAAAACCCTAATGAGGTATCACTTCATACCTATTAGAATGACTGTTATCATAAAGATAAAAGATAACAAATGTTCCACTATTAGTGGGAATATAAATATGCATAGTCATTATGGAAAACAATGTGGAGGTCCCTCAAAAAATTAAGAAAAAATTACCATATGATCCAGCAATCCCACTTTTGGGGAGATATCCAAAGAAAACAAAATCAGTATCTTGAAGAGATAAGTCCACTCTCATGTTCTTTGCAGCATTATTTACAATAGGCAAGACATGGAAACATACTGTTTGTCAATGGATAAATAGATAAAGAAGATGAGGCATATATACACAATGGAATATTATTCATTTGTGAGAAAGAAGGAAATCCTGCCATTTGCAACAACATGGATGAACCTGGAGAGCATTATGCTAGGTGAAATAAGCCAGACAGAAAGGCACTGTTATGTCCTTACTTAAATGTGGAATCTATAGAAGAGATCATACTTATAAAAGGAGAGAGAGAGAGAGAGAGAGAGAGAGAGAGTAGAATAGTAGTTTCCAGGGGCTGTGGGGGAGGTGGAGGAAATGGTGAGATATTGGATAAATGTACAAACTGTTATGTACAGTACTTCTTATTTTTTCTTATGTAGGATGAATAAGTCTAGAGATCTAATGTGCAGACATAATGGCTATACCGTATCGAACAATATTGCCAACTGTATCGAACAATATTGCCAAGTGTTGATTCAGGTGCACTCTTCACGCACAAACATGGTAACTATGTGAGGTGATAATATATTAGTTAACTTGACTATAGTCATCATTTTACTGTGTAAATTTATATCAAATCATTATGTTGTATACCTTAAATATATATTTTTTGTTTAAAAACTTAATGTAAAGATAATGCCCAAGGAAAATATAGATTATTTAAATAATCTAGAGAATAGTAAATATGTTACTTTTATTTATAATTTTTGAATCTATACTTGTGAGAATGCATTTTTAGTATTAGTATTAATTCATTGATAACTTTTTTAGTTTCTTCTCTACATTTTTTGTTTCTATTTCTTCCCAAATTCTCAGTGACAATCTGAAAAGCTTTTTTTTTTAATAGTCTTGTTTGATCTGTATCTCTTTGATTATTACTGAGACAGAAGTTTTAAACATCTATTTTATTGGCCATTTCATATTCTTTTGTGAATTGTGTATTATTATTTATTTATCATTTTTCTATCAGGTAGAAAAATCATCTTTCTTCTAAACCTCTTTATATGTGGCTAGTAACCTTTTGTCTATGTGGATTTTTTAGTATTTTTTCTTAACATTTTACATTTGCCTTTTAATTGTTTCATTTTGCCTTTTGTCAGTCACAAGCATTCAATGCTAATGTAATGAAACATGTCAATATTTTTCCTTATTTTCTCTTCACTGGTATTATGGTTAGAACATCTGTCCACACCTCAATATATGTCAAAATTTATCAACATTTTAAATTATTATCATATTTTCACATTTAATATTTAAATCTTTAATCCATCTAGGAGTTACTTTTGTGTAAGATGTGAGGTAGGGATCTAACTTTGTTTTTTTTTTTTCTCCACTTAGAGTTGGCTATTCAATACCGTTTATTGAGTGATACTTTCATCTAGCAATTAGAAATTGTACCTTATTGGTATGTTAACTTCTTAAATATATATGTTTCTTGAATTCTATTGAGCCAACTTTGACACTAACATTACACCCTTTCAGTTACTGTTATTGTATAATACATTATTTCAAAAAGGAAACCACTGTACTTCATTTAAAAGAACATTTTTGGGGCGCCTGGGTGGCTCAGTCAGTTAAGCGTCCGACTTCAGCTCAGGTTACGATCTCACCGTCCGTGAGTTCGAGCCCCGCGTCGGGCTCTGGGCTGATGGCCCAGAGCCTGGAGCCTGTTTCCGGTTCTGTGTCTCCCTCTCTCTCTGCTCCTCCCCCATTCATGCTCTGTCTCTCTCTGTCTCAAAAATAAATAAACGTTAAAAAAAAAATAAAAATTAAAAAAAAAGAACATTTTTGTCTGGACATTCTTTATTCTTTTATGAACTTTTAAAAAATCCCCCAGAAATTTAAATAAATTTCATTAAATTTTCAGAATAGTTTGGAGATAGTGGATATTTTTTTACAGTGAGTCTTTCTAATAATATAGTACCTCTGTTTATTCAAATCTTTATGTCTGTCAGTATAATTTTATAGCAAATATACAAACTACTTGAGCTAATAATGCTACTGTGAATTAGCTTATTTACCTCAGAACACCTTAGCAATCACTTCAAAAGCTAGGTATGATTAATTATGTAATTATTATTCTCTGACAAAAAGAAATATGCATATTTAATGGAGAGACAAATTATTCTTCTAACCTCTTAAGGAATTTATTGGTTAAACTTTATCACTGGTCAACATAATAGATGCTAGTTGTGTGGTTCTCTCTTGCATCAACCCCTGGGGTGGGAGGCATCAATATGAACTCAAGAATATAACTTAGAAAACTTTGAAGAAAAAATAAAAGTAATATATCTCCAACTTTCCTCTCTAACTTTCCCATGTGTTTTACAGGGTTTGGATGAATTGTCAGAGGTTGATTTTCAGTTCCTCCTTGAACAACCTGTGGGAACAGAGCTTTAAGCATAGGTGATCTCTTTTCAGTGCATCAGGGGAGATTCCATTCTCCTGTGAAAACTGAAGATCCTGATCATATTCTCCCTAAAAAGAGTTCCTCTGTACACTAGTAGTGGACCAATGCAGTAGTTTGATTAGGTCTATGTTTTGAATATTCAGAAGCCCTTTCCTTCAAGTTATGCATACTGTCTCTGTCCTCTCTGAGGGCCTACTCTAAGCTAAGGCAATCTGTAATCATAATTTCATTTAATGTCCACAAAAAAACTGTAGGTATTGTTATGAATCCCATATTGTAGGTGAGGAACTGCCTGAATTCACATGTGAGTGGAACTAAGATTTAAAGTCATATTTGTACAGCCAAGTCAAGGCCGTGACCCTAACCACTACCCCACAGCACCTTCTCTCCTAAATGTGCCAACATTTCTACAATCCAGCAGTAGTGTCAACAGTGTTCACCCTTGATGCAAATAAGACATGAAAACAAGAGGGGCGCCTGGATGGCGCAGTCGGTTAAGCGTCGGACTTCAGCCAGGTCACGATCTCGCGGTCCGTGAGTTCGAGCCCCGCGTCGGGCTCTGGGCAGATGGCTCAGAGCCTGGAGCCTGTTTCCGAATCTGTGTCTCCCTCTCTCTCTGCCCCTCGCCCGTTCATGGTCTGTCTCTCTCTGTCCCAAAAATAAATAAACGTTGAAAAAAAAAAAGTTTTAAGACATGAAAACAAGAAAGTGCACTTTGTCTACTTAGTTTTAATATATGAACTTTTGCATTTTACAGTTAAATAAGAAGCATTTGGCTTGCTTTTAATTCTTACAGGGGTTCCAGAGTTTTGGCTAGAGTAATGCAAATACTTGGAGATGTTGCTAAAATGCAGATCTTATTTTAGTAGGTCTGGGGTGGAGCTCTAAATCTACATTCCTAACAACTTTCCAGATGATGCTGAGTCTACATACTACACTTTGAGTAGCAAGGGGCTAGAGGATCATCACCAACTTACAGTCCTGTAAATTTGGGGGCAGTTGTTAGGTATTAGATGAGGAGAGTGAATGAGAGAAGCCTCCAATTTGATGCACTGCTTTCTGGCTAAAGAAACTGGGTGAGTAGATAGAATCTAAAGGCTTTTATCATATCTTTGTCTGGAAGATCTTGGCCAAAATTAGCTCACATTTTGAAAGAAAACAAGGACAGATATTTGCTGAGTGGTTAATGCCAAGCCCTGTGCTAGATACCTATGTTATGTCTTTAATCCTCACCAGTTCTTACGAGGAGGATAGCTGGTCACCCTGCTTACCCACTCATGATAGAAGTAGTATAATGGGGAGGATGGTGGGGGGGCAAGTGTGGAGAGGTGAGGGGAAACAGCTCGTGAGCCCTACCATGTTCCTTGCATTGTACCAGGCACTTTCATTTATGTCACTACATTTCACTCTCACAACTACCACATGAAATAATGTATTCTTACCTCTGGTTTTTCCAAATGAAGAAACTGAAGATCAGAGATGTTAAATTAACTTGTCTGAGGTTATTAAACTCAAAGATTGAAATGTAGGACTGCCTGCCTTCTCAGTTCATTTTTCTACCACACCCTAATATATTATCAAACCCTTCTCCCACTTTGTGGAGATAACATATTTTATTATGATCAGAGCCCATGATTCATGGTTTGTTGTACACATATTCTAACTCTTAAACACAGGTGTAAGATAAGTCAGTGTGAGTTCAGTCAGCCTTGTTTACTCATTTTGCAGACATCTTGGCTTGGAGCCTTTCATCACCCAGAGGTAGAAAAGGGAGGCTGCTATTGTAGTGATAAAGCTATAATTCATTGTCCAAGTTAGGCTGTATCCAATAATGGAATCCATAAGCCCTGCACTACTTTCTTCCTTACATTGTCCCCATTGGGCTTTATCTCCTTTATCCTGGGGGTGTTTGTAGAATCTTCACTTCGATTGTTGGGCTCTAAGAAGGAGAGAGCTCATTTCAGCACCTCATTTTACAAGTCCAAAAGGAAATCAACAAAAGAATAAAAAAATGGAGGTAACATCATCACCCCGTTCTCTTCTTTGAAGACATTACTACAGTGAATCCTTTTCCACATCCTGGACCTTTGGCCCTCTCACATACACTATGATTTTTTTTTTTTTCCTGAGAAAGGAGGATGAGATCAAGATGACTTCCCCTGGTGGCTCTGCTCAGAGTGGTTTCATGGGTCATGAACTAGCTAATCTGGGGAGAGCAGACCAAAAATAAAAATGTGAGTCTAGAGTTAGCTAGTAACTTAAAAATTCCAAACAGTGTGTGTGTGTGTGTGTGTGTGTGTGTGTGTGTGTACTCATACATATATTATATTAGAGGATGCCTCTGATATCTAATCTGAGTGTTATGTCAATGGTTGTTTAGAACTAGGCTAGAGAAAAACAATGTGGGAGAATAAAATTGAAAGTGGTTGCTACAGATGGCTACTGATGTATGACAGTGTTTTGTGTATAGAATCAAATGATGAATGAGATTGGAGAGGAGGGAGGAAAGAGAAAAGGAAGAACAGAAGCAACAGCCTCTTACTAGCCCCTCAGAAAGAGACAGAAAGAGAAAGCTTGATTATTTCCTGGGAAATAGTACAGAAAGGCTGAGCAGGAGGTGAGTGTATGAGGGAATTTGAAAATGAAGAAGAGAAAATTACCTCTCTGGAAAAGCAAATAGAGTGCAAAGATATGAACACCAAGGAGAAAACAAGTTTTGTTTTGAACAGGCTTGACGTTCTGCCAACGTTCTGAACAAAAGTGCACAGAGTGAGATACATTTCTGACTGCTGCAGATGACTTCCTTTCAAGATCTACTCACATCTAGTTTGCATTTTGTGTAGTTTTGAAATTTGTGAAATCATCTTGTAAACCATTTCCATTAAAGCCTGGGTAGGGTGTGGAAATGAGGTGAGTATGCTGAGGAGAGTGAATTAGTGTTGTAAGGAGAACAGCGAGGAGCTCTGTTTCACTGGAGTATAGGATGCTGGGTGTGGAAAAGAATAGGAATTGGGGAGAACTTAGATTGGAGTAGGATCACAGAGGTCTTTACGGTGTGGAATAGAGTTAGAAATTTGTTCAGTAGAGAGTTTTGTCCTGAGAACTTGCTGCATTTTATTTTTGTGAGTGTATGAATGACATACTTAAGGGTGGGTGGAAATGTCTCATGCTGTGGAGAGAGGTCAAGATTCTTGATACCAATTTCAATGCCTTTTACAGAGAGACCATATTTGAATCCTTGGGAGAGATGGTATAGTCCAGAGATAAAATGTAGGGAAAGAAAAGATCACTTTAGAACAGAACCTTAAAGAAGGCTTACCCTATTAGGTAATCAGGATAAGAAAATAAGCCATTGATGAGGATGGAGAAGTAGGAAAAATAATCTGATTACACATTGCCATAGGAGCCAAAAAAAGAACCCAGAAAGTTTTAAAAAGCAGGAATGTATTTAACTATACTAAAAGCTGGGGGGGGTGGTTAAGGAAAATGTAAACAGAGATGAATTTGTGGGCTTGACAATTTTCAGGTCCAAAAAAACATGATAAATATAAGATCCATAGCAAGACTCAGTCATTGATAGGTATAAACCCATTTCTTGTACCATTTCTGTAAGGACTGGGAAAGGATCAATGTGTCAGTATTCCAACAGACAGAAAAGGCCCTTTCTGTGTCTACACCTGGAGCATTTTTATAAACATGCTTAACATTTAGATCTCTTAGGGGAAAGGGTATCCAATACTGTTGAAAGTCAACAAGATGCAGTAAGGTTAAGAAGATACAGGTCTAGGGAAAAAAAACTTCGGAGAGGTGGTGTTGTCCTTTTGCAGGCCCAATTCTGCCTTATTTTACTTGTAAGGTTGGAGTTTTTAAAAATATTTTAAAACATAGAAAGATGTAGAATAGAATAATAATAATGAGATGAAACATTCTGAATTTGATGTTTTTGCATCTCGTGATCATAGCCAGGGCTATGCATTATGAGCCTAAGGCTTAATTTCCTTGACTTCTCTGCCCTAAGAATTAAGGACTACATATTTCAAAGTTCTGAACAGTGGAAGAATCAGAAAAGAAAAATCTCTTAGGACTACCCCTTTCTATGTGGTCATTTGATTTGTGTTCAACCCCCAAACTTGTCTAGGCTCCCTTCCACCATTCTCACCAGCTAAGTACTACAAGCAGAATCTCCCTTTTCCCTTTCCCTTCTAGGAACATATCTGTTCCTTGCAGATACACTGACTTTTACTTGACAATTCTAGGATGACATTTTAGGCTGGGCCTAGTACTTTCTGAATATAGAGTGAACTTGTAAAGTATATGGGAGGGAGGCAAGGGGCCTCTGATAAAAGATACTGCTGAGAAATGTATTTCATTGTGTTAATATTGTAAAACACATTTTAATTTGCAATACATCCAGAACCCATCTCAACATTATGTTTTGTTGATTGTAATTTCCATTTGTTATGTATGTGTATATATTCATTCACCCATTCCACCCATTCCTTCTTCCATGAGTAAGACTTGCGTGTTAGTCCTCCACCTTTTCATAAAGAAATTATAAAGAATATGATTTCTCCAGTCCCTTTGAAGTTAGGTTTGGCTATATGAATCACTCTGGCCTATTGAATGTTGGCAGAAGTAGTGTTAAGCCACTTCCATAGTGAAGGTTTAAGGCCTGGTGTATAATTCAGCCCACTTCTCTTCTCTCCCTGCCCCCATCATGGCATCTGGTGGTTCCCCAGATGGTGACTGCTCTATTAGCTTGATCCTGGAGTGAAGACCCTGTAGAGCAGAGATCCAAGCCAACCCATCATGGACATGTAGGTTGAGAGAGAAATACACTGAAATTTTTGTCCCTATGGTACAGCTTCCAACAACTTGAAATGCTCTTATGAGTTTAAAAGTGTTCTTGATCCCTGTGCCTGAGTCATAGCCTTGGTAACATGCCCAGCCTCCAGAACTGCTACCTGCTGATACCTAACAGCTGCCTGCCTGCCTTTCTTAGCATGTTATTCTGCATAATTTGTTGCAAGGCTTCTAACTCCTTATGTCATCCCTGTTGTTTTTTGTATTGTACTTATCTGGCTCATTCATCATCTATTACTTGTTACTGTTCTCTCCAGAGGTCCTCTTCTCTCTGATAGCCTGGATTCCTCCAACCTCTAGCTGAATCTGTTCTCTAAGCATCTGGCCCATCCCAAGTGTTCTGCCTTTGCCAGTTTCTATGGAATCAGTAATGCCCAATAATGTCTCATGATGTGATGAATCCAAATGACTCGAAACTAATTGAGGGTAGGATTGATGTCAGATTCAGCATTGTAAATACTCCTGTTTCAGAACAGGTGTTCTATAAACATGAAAGAAAGAAATGCACACTTGTATCAAATTTCATTAAAATTTATTCAAGTTTATTCAAATTTGAGAGAGTCCCACATGTTAAGTGGATTGGCTTACATTTTGTTTCAAATTAAGCCACAAATTTAAGGTAGAGTGTCTTTTGTAAATTTTATCATAACCAGTCAATTTTTTTGACAGAGCAAAACATGTCAGAGTTATTTGATTAGATATTAAGAGGTAGAACTATCACTTTTGCATGCTCTTGGAAGATATTCTTAAAATCTCCAGAAAGTCAATACAGGTACCTATAGCACATACCTCTAGTACATTATATCTTATCTCATTGGCCGACCTCTGATTTCAGCAGCAGTTGGAATACACAGTTCAGTTCAAGTACTTGCCTTCTGCTTTCTGCCTTAGGCTCCTCTCCACTGGGAGTCTTCTAGCTAAACCACCCAGGAAGCTCAAACTTTTAATGAAGGGAGCTTCATGCCAGTGCATGAAGGAAGGGAGCCTATGAATGTATCAACCTCCCATCTTTGAGGCATTCTGAACAGTTTTTAGTTTATCTGGTAAATCAAGCCCCTAATTTTCACAGCTGTAAGTTTGATACTGAACCTTAATATTGGCCTTCCTTCCCATCTATCACTCTCCTTCTCCTGCAGTCTAGCTTCCTTAGCTTACCTCCCAAATAAACCTTTACCTAAGTCCTTGTCTCAGGCTATTCTTATGGGGGTACCCAAAATAAGACAGAAATACTGTCTGTATCTAGTCAACTACAAAAATTAACCTGCCTTGTATAGATTTTTTTAATGTTTATTTATTTTGAGGGAGAGAGAGAGTGCAAGCAGGGGACAGGAAAGGAGAGAGAGAAATAGAGAGAGAGAATCCCAAGCAGGCTATGCACTGTCAGCATGGAGCCCAATGTGGGGCTCAATCCCACAAACTATGAGATCATGACCTGAGCCAAAATCAAGAGTTAGGCATTCAACTGACTGAGCCGCCCAGGTGCCCCTGCCTTGTATAGATTTCATTTGTTCTTATTTGAAAATGTTTTATGTGTTTTTAAATGTTCAGCCAATTACTGTGTACCTGCTATGTGTTCTACACTGTGCAAAGACTTGCAGGAGAGTATACTGGAAAAAAGCATGAGGCTTATACTCGGAAATTCTGGTTTCAGTCTTGGCTTTACCATACACTAATATTTGACAAATTACTTAAATTCTCTAACCTTTGCCTATAGCATAGGGAAAATTATAATGCCTCTTTCTGAGAAATGGTGAAAACATTGCCAATATTTTAATTACTCATACTAGTATAGCACATGTAGTCTGCACTATAAAATATATCGCATAATTATAGAACATCATCTTGGTGTTGGTGTTTCCCTCTTGTGAAGGTTGTAAACACATCGAAACCATGGAGTGTATTTTATATTTTTCTGATCTTCAAAAATACTTTACAGTGCTGGTACTAAATATATATGCATCAGTCAATTAATACATTATTGGTTGGCATAAAAATACAAGTGACACAGTGGGGTGCTCACTTTTCCTTTTTTTAATGTTTATTTATTTTTGGGAGTGCACAAGTGGGGGAGGGGCAGAGAGAGGGGAACAGAAGATCTGAAGTGGGCTCTGCACTGACAGACTGACAGTAACAAGCCCGATGTGGGGCTTGAACTCACAAACTGCGAGATCACGACCTGAGCTGAAGTCAGACGCTCAACCAACTGAGCCAGCCAGGTGCCCCAGGCTATTCACTTTTCATTTTGAGATACTTGTAGATATGTTTTCTAGGCACCTGACCTGTATGCTAAAAAATATAGCATATTGTTAATTGTTAATTTTGTAGGTATAAATGGTAATTTATTTGTGTGTGTATGTGTGTGTGTGTGTGTGTGTGTGTGTAAAGAGAGAGAGAGAGAGAGAGAGAGAGAGAGAGAGAGAGAGAATGAATATCAATTCAAGAATGGTTACTTACTTCTCTCCCCAAAACTATACTTTTGGTGATTAGGAGAAGATGCCATTAGGGCGGGAGATGAACAGTAACACGTAGAATAAACTTACTGTCAAGTGTTAATCCAATTCAAGAGCCCATGTAAAGCAACTAAATCAAGGCTCAACCTTGAAATTTGAGCAAATTGGTCCATATGGTTATTCTAAGAAACAAAGTAAGCAAAGGCCAATGGTATAGAGGGTGATTATAAGCATTTGTACTATTAGAATAGCTTGACCTCAGGTGATTTTTCCAGGTGTTGTCCAGGTAACTTGGAATTTCCAAATATGCAGTGCTATCTGGAACTACAAAAACTAAAGATGTGGTTCTTTTGTTATGGAAGACAAACCAGAAGTAATACTAACCATCTGTCAAGGAAAATACTTTAAACTGTTCCCTCTTAACTGGTGGGTTTATCTTTATGATCTCCCCTGCCCATGAACAGGGTAAGTTACAGGCTTGAGGTCTTTGGACCAGAGTTAGAACTGGGCTTTAATGGCAGTGGGGGTTGTCTTTTCCCATGGTCCTTAACCCAAGGAGGCCAGAGGCCTGGTCCAGTAGAGACAGGCTCATTTTTAGTATAAGCGTTTTGTGATTCTGGTCCTTAATAAGAATCAAGTTGAGAGACAAATTAAAACAGAAGTAATCTAACCCTGGTGTATGGCTTTCCAAATTATCATTGGTGGTGTATGAGATAATTTAAAGTGGTTCATAAATGTTTTTTACTTTTAAAAGTTATATGTTTATTTCAGTATTTATTAGGTACCTTCTATATATGATAAGTAATTCCAGTTATGGAAAATAAATAAGTAAAAAGGTGTGAGTAAACTAAATAAATATTAGCTGCCTTTCAAAAGATGGGATTTATATGATGTATGAGATGATTTTACGTGCTATAGGGATAAATACTCCTTCACTTTTTTAAAAAATGATTTTTTTAATGTTTATTTTTGAGAGAGACAGAGTGTGAGTGGGGAAGGGGCAGAGAGAGAGAGGGAGACACCGAATCTGAAACAGCCTCCAGCTCTGAGCTGTCAGCACAGAGCCCGACGCGGAGCTGAACCCATGAACTGTGAGATCATGACCTGAGCTGAAGTCAGACACCCAGCCGACTGAGCCACCCAGGCACCCCCTCCTTCACTTTTTTTTAAACTGGAGAATAAAATGTATGTAAAAAAGCATGCATAAAACAAGACATGGAATTTAATGATTTATCAGAAAATAAACACCCATGTGCCTACCACCCGAGACAAGAGAAAGAACATTGTTGTCACCACAAAAGCTACTTCCCTTCCCATCTCTCCCTTCTGATCCCTAAAGAGCCACTATCTTGACTGTCATCGTACTCAATTCTGTGCCCTTCCTTAGTTTTCCCAAATTAAGATGCACTCCTCAACACCATCAAGTTTGTTTTGACAATTATTTTAATTCTTTATGAATGGAACTGTACACTATATGTATTCTTTGTGTCTGACTGTATTACTTTATTTTGCCTATGAGATTTATTCATGATGTTACATGTAACTCTAGTTTCTTCATTTTCAGTGCTTTATAGTATTGTTGAATATTCCATATTTTATTTATTCATTCTGTTGTTGATAGATATTTGTACTTCTTCTGGCTTTCAGCTACTAACAATAATACTGCTTTGAACATTCTTGTACATGTCTCTTGGGATATATATACACACATTTATTTGGACACAGAGTAAAAGAATAGAATTGTTGGATCATAGGATATGTATAAATTCACCTTTACTAGGTGATAAAAACTGTTTTCAAAGTGGTTATACCCATTTCTGTTACCACCAGCAGAATATGATTGCCCACATCCTCATCAGTACTTGTCAGTCTTTTTAAATTTTAGCCATTATGGTGTATATGTGTAGTGATATCTTATTATAGCTTTAATTTTCATGTCCCTGATTGTTAATGAAAATAAACCCCTTTTCATGTTTATTGGATATTTGTGTATCCTTTTTTATAAAGTGTCTATTCAAATCTCTTGTCCATTTTTTTATTTTTTTTTTTAATGTTGATTTCTTTATGGATTCTGGGTACTACTCTTACATGTATTAATGAAGACAAGTTCTTAATTTTAATATTATCAATTCTCCAATAATTTAAGGTAGGTGTTTGTCTTCTGAGAAGTACTTCCTATCTTAAGATCATAAATATACAGGGGCACCTGGGTGGCTCAGTTGGTTAAGCGTCTGATTTCGGCTCAGGTCATAATTTCATGGTTTGTGAGTTCAAGCCCTGCATTGGGTTCTCCGCTGTCAGCACAGAGCCTACTTCAGATCTTCTGTCTCCTTCTCTTTCTACCCCTCCCCCACTCTCTAAAATAAACATTAAGGGGCGCCTGGGTGGCGCAGTCGGTTAAGCGTCCGACTTCAGCCAGGTCACGATCTCGAGGTCCGGGAGTTCGAGCCTCGCGTCGGGCTCTGGGCTGATGGCTCAGAGCCTGGAGCCTGTTTCCGATTCTGTGTCTCCCTCTCTCTCTGCCCCTCCCCGTTCATGCTCTGTCTCTCTCTGTCCCAAAAATAAATAAACGTTGAAAAAAAAATTAAAAAAAAAAAATAAATAAAAAACATTAAAAAAAAAAGATCATGAACATACACTCTTGTATTACTTTCCAGCAACTTTGTTGTTTAGCCTGACACACTTACATCTATAATCCACCAGAACTTAATTTTTAAATAAAAATTTGGTATACAAGTTCCCACTGTTTTCCATTACCATTAATTCTTTCTCCAGAGCCATATAGTGCCATGTTTTTATAAATCATGCCTTGATATGCATGGGTCAATGCCTGAGATCTCTATTCTTTTCCATTGCTTTGTCTATCCCTTGCCAATACTATACTGTCTTAATTCTTGTAGCTTTATAATAAGTCACATTGCCTGAAAGCATGTCTTTCCACTTGATTTTTATTCTTCAAGTTTGTCTTAACTATTGGGTTTGTTTATTTTTTGTCTTTCCATATCAATTTTAGAATATGCTGAGTGGTGTGCTGACCAAATGACTCTTTAGGGCAAAAAAAATTCTGATTTGTAGTGCTTGTCAATTTCAGTGGAGTAAATACTCCCATTAAAGGCTGGTTTCAAGCCACTACAAATACCACTATAACTGTTTTGATTTGAATGGCATTGAATCCATAGATTAGTAAAAAAATTGACATATTTATAATAGGGACTTATCCAGCCCATAAATATGATATATTCCTCCATTCATTTAGGTCTTCTTTAATTTCTCTCAAGAATACTTTATAATTTCTTTCTTTTTTTTCTGTTTTTTACATAGAGATTCTGGCAATTGTCTTTAAATTTATACTAGAAATTTGATATTTTTGATGATAGAAATGTATTTACATAATTTATAATTTATATGTAAGTATATCATTTTTTAAATGTTTGTTGCTGATATAAAGAAATGCATTTTTGAAAAAAGGTTATATTGCCCTTGTACCTAGAAATATTCCCTAATGACACATACATTTAAAAATTTATCTGTACATTTTTAAAATGTTCTATGTATGAGTCATTTTTTGTGTCATTGACAGTTTTATTTCTTCATTTTTTAATTTTTTAAATGTTTATTTTTGAGAAAGAGAGCATGCTCATGTGTGAGCAGGGGAGGGGAATAGACAGAGGGGGATAGAGGCTCTGAAGCTGGTTCACACTGACAGCAGAGAGCCCAATTTGGGGCTCAAACTCACAATCTGAACCATGGGGCCATGACCTGAGCCGAAGTCAGTTGCTGAACCGACTGAACCACCCTGGCACCCCTATTTCTTCGTTTTTTAATTTTTATGCTTTATATTTCTTCTTCTTGCCTTGCTGCATTGTATTTCAGTACAGTGTTGGATGAATTAGTGACTGTTGGCATCTTATTCTATTTCAGATTTCAAAGTAAAAGATTTCAGTGTTTTACTATTAATTATGATGTTTTGCTATAGAATTTTGTCATTGTTGTTCTATTTGTTTCTGTTTATTTTTGTACATGTCCTTTATTGAATATGGAAGCTCCTTTCTAGTCTTAGTTTGCTAAGAGTTTTTAATTATGAATTGTTACTGAATTTTATCAAATGCCTTTTCTCCATATATTTAGCCATATTTTTTTCTTTTTTATACAAATGTAATGAATTACACTGATCACTGCCCTAATATTATACAAATATCAAATTCTTAGATAAACTAGTGAATACTAACACTGGTATTAGTTTGCTAAATTTGTCTAAAATTCTTACATCTATGGTCATGAGTATAATCACCTTTAATTTTTATTTATTTTTTAATATCCTTGTCAGTTTTTGTTATCAAAGTTATTCTGGTCTTATGAAAGGAGATAGGGTATATTCCACCCTTTTTTCTATTCTCTGGAAGATATTGAATTTATTTTTCCTTAAAGGTTGGGTTGAATTCAATATTAAATATTTAAAAAATTATATTAAAGAAAATAGGACTGTTAAAGTTTTATATTTCTTTTTGTGTTAGTTTTGGAAAGTTATATTATTAGAAATATCCATTATGTTAACATTTTCAAACTAATTGACAAAAAGTTGTTCATAATAAATATCCTCTTATAAACTTTTCATTTTCTGCAAGATCTATAGTGATGTGGCCTTTTTGTTGCTGATACTGATTTTTCATGCCTTTTTAAAAAATAAAATCAATATGGATTTTTAAATTTTTTATGGCTTTAAAATTTTACTAATGCCCTAAAAGAAACAATATTTGATTTTTGATCTTCTCAATTGTTTATTTTCTGTATCATTTTCTGCTGTTAACTTTATTTCTTCCTTCTACTTTCTTTGGATTTTGTTTTGTTGTTTTTAACTTTTTTTTAGTTCTTTAAGTTTTTATTCAAATTCAAATTCGTCAGCACACAGTGCAATATTAGTTTCAGGTGTAGAATTCAGTGATTCATCACTTACAGACAACACCTAGTGCTCATCTCATCAAGTGCCCTTCCCAGTACCCATCACCCATCCAACCCATCCCCCCACTCACCTCTTATTTTTAACTTTTTGAGATAGATGCATAGCTCATTGATTTTCAGCTTTTATTCCTTTTATTAAATTTTATTATTTTTTTATTATTTATTTAAAAAAATTGTCCAAGTTAGTTAGTATATAGTGCAATGATGATTTCAGGAGTAGAATCCAGTGATTCATCTCCTATATATAATACCCAGTGCTCATGCCAACAAGTGTCCTCCTTAATGCCCCTTACCCATTTAGACCATCCCCCCACCCACAACCCATCCAGTGCCCTCAGTTTGTTCTCTACATTTAAAAGTCTCTTATGGGGGCGCCTGGGTGGCTCAGTCAGTTAAGCGTCCGACTACGGCTCAGGTCACGATCTCGCGGTCTGTGAGTTCGAGCCCCGCGTCGGGCTCTGGGCTGATGGCTCAGAGCCTGGAGCCTGCTTCCAATTCTGTGTCTCCCTCTCTCTCTGCCCCTCCCCCGTTCATGCTCTGTCTCAAAAATAAATAAACCTTAAAAATAAAATAAAATAAAAGTCTCTTATGTTTTGACCCCCTCCCTGTTTTTATATTAATTTTGCTCCCTTTCCACATAGGAGTGAAGTCATATGATACTTGTCTTCCTCTGACTAATTTCGCTTAGCATATACTCTAGTTCCATTCATGTTGTTGTAAATGGCAAGACTTCATTATTTTTGAGTGCCAAGTAATACTCCATTATATATATATATATATATATATATATATATATACACACACACACACACACACACACACACACACACACACACCATATCTTCTTTATCCACTTATCTGTCAATGGGCAATTGGGCCCTTTCATACTTTGGCTATTATTGATAGCACTGCTATAAACATTGGGGTACATTTGCACCTTCAAAAGAGCACACCTGCATCCTTTGGATAAATACCTAGTAGTGCCATTGCTGGGCCATAGGGTAATTCTATTTTTAATTTTTTGAGGAACCTTCATACTGTTTTCCAGAGTTACTGCACCAGTTTGCATTCCCACCAGCAGTGCAAAAAGGTTCCTCTTTCTCTGCATCCTCACCAACATCTGTCGTTGCCTGAGTTGTTAATTTTACCAATTCTGACTGGTGTGAGAAGGTCTCTCATTGTGATTTTGATTTGTATTTCCCTGATGAAGAGTGATCTTCAGCATCTTTTCATGTGTTTATTAGCCATCTGGATGTTTTCTTTGGAAAAGTGTCTATTCATGTCTTTTGCCCATTTCTTCAATAGATTATTTGTTTTTTGAGTGTTAAGTTTGGTAAGTTCTTTATAGATTTTGGATACTGACCCTTTATCTGATATGTCATTTACAAATATCTTCTCCCATTCTGTTGGTTGCCTTTTAGTTTTGTTGATTGTTCCCTTCGTGTGCAGACGGTTTTTATCTTGATGAGGTCCCAATAGTTCATTTTTGCTTATGTTTCCCTTGCCTCCAGAGACATGTTCAGTAAGAAGTTACTATGGCTGAGGTAAAAGAGGTTTTTGCCTGCTTTCTCCTCTAGGATTTTGATGGCTTCCTGCTTTACGTTTAGGTCTTTCATCCATTTTGAGTTCATTTTTGTGTATGGTGTAAGAAAGTGGTCCAGGTTCACTTTTCTGCATGTTCCTGTCCAGTTTTCCCAACACCATTTGCTGAAGAGACTGTCCTTATTCAATTGGATATTCTTTCCTGCTTTGTCAAAGGTTAGTTAGCCATACGTTTGTAGGTCCATTTCTGGGTTCTCCATTTTGTTCCATAGATCTGAGTGTCTGTTTTTGTGCTGGTACCATACTGTCTAGGTGATTACAGATTTATAATATATCTTGAAGTCCGGGATTGTGATACCTCCAGGTTTGGTTTTCTTTTTCATGATTGCTTTGGCCATTTGGGGCCTTTTCTGGTTCCACACAAATTTTAGGATTGTTTGTTCTAGCTCTGTGAAGAATGCTGGTGTTATTTTGATAGGGATTGTATTGAATATGTAGATTGCTTTGGGTAGTATTGACATTTTAACAATATTTTTCTTCCAAACCATGTGCATGGAATATTCTTCCATTTTTTGTGTGTCTTCTTCAATTTCTTTCAAAAGCTTTCTATAGTTGGCAGTGTATAGATTTTTTACCTCTTCGGTTAGGTTTTTTCCAAGGTATTTTATGGGTTTCAGTGCAATTGTAAATGAGATTGATTCCTTGATTTCTCTTTCAGCTGCCTCGTTATTGGTGTCTAGAAATGCAACCGATTTTTGTGCATTGATTTTATGTCCGGTGACTTTGCTGAATCCATGGATTAGTTTTAACAGTTTCTGGTGGAATATTTTGGGTCTTCCATTTAGAATATCATATTATCTGCAAAGAGTGAAAGTTTGACTTCCTCCTTGCCAATTTGGATGCCTTTTATTTTTTTGTGTTGTCTGATTGCTGAGGCTAGGACTTCCAATACTATGCTGAATAACAGTAGTGAGAATAGACATCCCTATTGTGTTGCTGACCTTAGGGGGAACGTTCTCAGTTTATCCTCATTGAGAATATTAGTGGTGGGTCTTATATATATGGCTTTTATGATCTTGAGGTATGATCCTTCTATCATCCCTACTTTCTTGAGGTTTTTATCCAGAAAGGATGTTGTATTTTTCAAACGTTTCTCTGTATCTATTGAGAGGATCGTGTGGTTCCTGTCCTTTCCATTATTAATATAGTGTATCACATTGATTGATTTGTGGATATTTAACCAGCCCTGCATCCCAGGTATAAATCCTACTTGATTGTGGTGAATAATTCTTCAAACGTATTGCTGGATCTGGTTGACTAGTATTTTGTTGAGAAGTTCTGCATCCATGGAAATTGGTCTATAGTTCTCCTTTTTAGTAGGGTCTTTGTCTGGTTTAGGAATCAAAGTAATGCTGGCCTGATAGAATGAGTTTGGAAGTTTTCCTTCCATTTCTATTTTTTGGAACAGCATCAAAAGAATAGGTGTTAACTCTTCCTTGAATGTTTGGTAGAATTCCCTTGGAAAGCCATCTGGCCCTGGACGCTTGTTTTTTTTGGAGATTTTTTGTTACTAATTCAGTTTCTTTACTGGTTATGGGTCTGTTCAAATTTTCTATTTCTTCCTGTTTCCGTTTTGGTAGTTTATACGTTTCTAGGAGTTTGTCCATTTCTTCCAGATTGCCCAATTTATTGACATATGATTTATCATAATATTCTCTTATTATTGTTTGTATTTATGCAGTGTTGGTTGTGATCTTCCCTCTTTCATTCGTGCTTTTATTTATTTGAGTCCTTTACTTTTTCTTTTTGATCAAACTGGCTAGGGGTTTATCAATTTTGGTAATTCCTTCAAAGAACCAGCTCCTGGTTTCATTGATCTGTTCTACTGTTTTTTTGTTGTTTTTTTTTTTTTTTTTAATTTTGATAGCATTGATTTCTTCTCTAATCTTTATTATTTCCTGACTTATGCTGGTTTTGGGTTTTATTTGCTGTTCTTCTTCCAGCTCTTTCATATGTAAGGTTAGGTTGTGTATCTAGGACCTTTCTTCCTTCCTTAGGAAGGCCTGGCTTGCTATATACTTCCCTCTTATGACCACCGTTGCTGCATCCCAGAGGTTTTGGGCTGTGATGTGATCATTTTCATTGGCTTCCATGTACTTTTTAATTTCTTCTTTAACTTCTTGGTTAACCCATTCATTCTTTAGTAGGATGTTCTTTAATCTGCAAGTATTCATTGTCTTTCTGAATATTTTCTTGTGGTTGATTTCGAGTTTTATAGCATTGTGGTCTGAAAATATGCAAGGTATGATCTCAATCTTTTTGTACTTGTTGAGGGCTGATTTGTGTCCCAGTATGTGACATATTCTGGAGAATGTTCCCTGTGCACTCGAGAAGAATGTGTATTCTGCTGCTTTAGGATGAAATGTTCTGAATATTTAAGTTAATATCTGTTAAGTCCATCTAGTCCAGTGTGTCATTCAAAGCCATTGTTTCCTTGATTTTCTGCTTAGATGATCTGTTCACTGTTGTAAGTGGGGTTGAATCCCCTACTATTATGGTATTATTATCAATGAGTTTCTTTATGTTTGATTTCTTTATGATTAATTGGTATATATATTTGGGTGTTTTCACGTGGGGGGCATAAATGTTTACAATTGTTAGGTCTTTTTGGTGGATAGACCCCTCCTTAATTATGATATAATGCCCTTCTTCATCTCTCGTTACACTCTTTATTTTAAAATCTAGATTGTCTGGGGCGCTTGGGTGGCTCAGTTGGTTAAGCGTCCAACTTCAGCTCAGGTCATGATCTCACACTCCGTGAATTCGAGCCCTGTGTTAGGCTCTGTGCTGACAGCTCAGAGCCTGGAGCCTGCTTCAGATTCTGTGTCCCCCTCTTTCTGCCCTTCCCCTGCTCATGCTCTGTCTCTCTCTGTCTCAAAAATAAAAACATTAAAAAATGTAAAAAAAAAATCTAGATTCTGTGATGTAAGTATGGTTGCTCCAGTTTTCTTTTGACTTCCAGCAGCATGAAAGTTGATTCTCCATCCCCTCACTTTCAATCTGAAGGTCTAAAATGGATCTCTTGTAAATAGAATGTAGATGGATCTTGTTTTCTTATCCATTCTGTTACCCTATGTCTTTTGATTGGAGCATTTGTCCATTGAGATTTATAGTGAGTTCTTAAAGATATGAATTTACTGCCATTGTGTTGCCTGTAGAGTTAGAGTTTCTGGTGGTCTCTGGTCCTTTCTACTCTTTGTTGCTTTTGGTCTTTTTTGTCTTGTTTTGTCTTTTCACCCCTCAGAGAGTCCCTCTTAAAATTTCTTGCAAGGTTCGTTTAGTCGTCACTAACTCCTTTAGTTTTTGTTTGTCTTGGAAACTTTTAATCTCTCCTTCTATTTTGAATGACAGCTTGCTGGATAAAGAATTCTTGGCTGCATATTTTTCTGATTCAGCACATTGAATATATCCTGCCACTCCTTTCTAGCCTGCCAAGTTTCTGTGGATAGTTCTGCTACAAACATGATCTGTCTTCCATTATAGGTTAAGAACTTTTTTTTCCATTGCTGCTTTCATAATTCTTTCCTTGCCTGTGTATTTTGTGAATTTGACTATGATAGCATTGATGATTATTGGTTTTTGTTGAATCTAATGGGAGTTCTCTGTGCTTTTTGAATTTTGATATCTGTGTCTTTCCCCAGGCTAGGAAACTTTTCCACTATGATTTGCTCACATAAACCTTTTACCCCTTTTTCTCTCTCTTCATCTTCTAGGACCCCTATGATTTGGATGTTGTTCCTTTTTTTTTTTTAATTTTTTTTTCAACGTTTTTATTTATTTTGGGGACAGAGAGAGAGCATGAACGGGGGAGGGGCAGAGAGAGAGGGAGACACAGAATTGGAAACAGGCTCCAGGCTCTGAGCCATCAGCCCAGAGCCTGACGCGGGGCTCGAACTCACGGACCGTGAGATCGTGACCTGGCTGAAGTTGGACGCTTAACCGACTGCGCCACCCAGGCGCCCCGGATGTTGTTCCTTTTTAATGAGTCACTGAGTTCTCTAATTCTTATATCATGCTATTTTGCATTAGTTTCCCTCTTTTATTCTGCTTCACTATTCTCTATAAGTTTGTCCTCTGTATCACTGATTCACTGCTCTGTTTCATCCATTCATGCTGCTGTGGCATCTATTCGAGATTGCATCTCAGTTATAGTATTTTTAATTTCATCCTGACTAGATTTTACTTCTTTTATCTCTGCAGAAAAGGATTCCATGCTTTTTGAACCCTAGCTAGTATTCTTATTATCATGATTCTAAATTCTAGTTCAAACATCTTGTTTATATCTGTGTTAAGTCCCAGGCTGTCATTTCTTCCTGTTATTTCTTTTGGGATGAATTCCTCCATTTTTTTCATTTTGGAGGAAGAAAAAGAATTAATAAAATTAAAAATTAAAAACAACACAAAAAATCAAATAAAGGAGGCTATATCCTAGGTATATTTTGGTCTGGTTGTTGAAAGAAGCTTGATAGAATAGAGAAAAAAGGGAAAGAAAATAAGTGAAAAAAAGTAAGAAAATGTTTAACAATTACAACAAATGTATAGAATAAAACAGGATAAAATGAAATGAAGAAAGTAAAATAGAATAAAATAATTTACAAAAAATAAAACATATAGTAAAAAAATTAAAAAAGAAATTATAAAAACTGAAAATAAAAATAAATGTTTTCTCTTTCTGTATCAAAGATTAAGAAAAGAAAAAGAAAGAAAAAACACAAATAGATGGACCAGCAAACAGAATGAAATTTGAATGAAATTACATCCAGTTTCCCCCAAAAGTCAAACTATGAAGCACTTTATAGTCTGTACACTAAGCAGGCGGAGAGACTTGTAGTTGTCCTCTAGGGCTTGGTTGGCACAGTTGGATGGGGCTTGGTGTAACAGCTCCATCTCCACTAAATGGCACTGCTTAGCTTACTGGGGTGAATAGGTGTGGCATGCATACACATGTGCATGTTGTGTACCTGCGAGGAGAGGTGAAAATCGTTTCACCCAGTTTCCCAGTCTGTGGCCCAGTAATACTGCACTCTCACCCACTGGAAAATCAAGCACCCATCCTTTGTCTTTGGCTTCCGTCCACTCCCTGCTTCTACACTGTCCCAGTCCAAGCCGTCAGCCTGCTAGGGGCCCCCTTCTCCCAAATTTTATCTCAGATGTGCTATGTTTCTGAAACCCTACCTCTGAGGGCTCTGTGGCTTGGACCACCCCAACCCTCTGGGGAACGGTTTGGCCGAGGAATGGCAGAGTGCTGGCTTGCCCCTGGGAAATGTTCATGCAATCATGCTGCTGCAGAGGCTCAAGGATTATGGTAAATTACCACACACAACTGGTGCCGGGATTCACTATACCATAGCATCTTTTTTCTAATGCCAGCAAATGAGGCTGTTCTCTGGGGTCCACTGGGACCTTTGCCTATGTGGAGGCCATATGGCCTCTACCAAGTGCCCTGTTAGTAGGGGATCCGCTTCTTCCTGTGTGACCTGCAGACCCTTCTGACCTTGCTGCCTGCTCCTGGGGATTCATCCCTCCCACCAGAGCACTGCCAGGTATTGAGCTTCAGAATTTCTGACTGCTCTCCCCTGTTTATCGAGTCCTAATGGTATTGAAGCCCTCTCTTTTCTCCCTTTTTTGTTCGGTCATTTGTGGGTGTTTCCACTCTTTCTCTTAAGCTACTTTCAGGGGTAGTGCTTTTCCTGTACTCTCCCCACTTTCTCTGACCTCCCTCTGCAAAAATAGCTCTCCCCCCAGTTCACCTCTCTGCACTGTGTACCTGCTGAGTTCTGTGGCTCAGATTATGCAGATTGTTATGTTAATCCTCAGATCAGTTTTCTAGGTGTGCAAAATGGTTTGGTGTTGATCTAGTTGCATTTCAGGGAGGAAAGAAACAGAAAGCTTCCATGGTGCTCAGCCCTCTTGGCCCCTCTCAGCTTTGATTTCCTTTGAATATGTGCTTATAAAGCTCTAAATTTTCCCCTAAGCATGCCTCTAGCTGTATCCTACATATTTTGATATTTAGCAATTTTATTATCCTCCAAATAAAATATTTTATATTCTTCAGTATATTCTCCTCACTGAGTCATGATTTACTTAAAACATATTTCTCAATTTCTAAGTCAACAGGGATATTCTGGTAAAATTTTAATTGATTTCTAAGTTAATTGTATTGAGACTTTAGACAATACTTTGTATGACTTTAATTCTTTAAAATTTGTAGAATCTTGTTGCCCATAAAATGGCAAATTTCTGAAATGTTACAGGTGTGCTTAAAAACAGTGTGTATTAATTTGTTTAGATGTATTATTTTATGCATGTTAATTAGGTCAATTTTTTATTTATGTTATTCCACTGTATCTTAAATGATTTTCTATCTGCTTGCTTTTATAATAAAGAAAAGTGTGTTAGAATCTTACACTATAACTGTGGGTTTGTCTATTATTTTTTATTGTTAATTGTTACTTTATTTTAAGGCTATGTTATTAGATATATACAAATATAGAATTGTTATAAAATATCTTTTTGCCTTTAATTCTACTTTATCTGACAAAATGGTTACAGAAATTTTGCTTTATAAATTTTTTCATCTTTTTACTTTCAATATTTTTTTAATTTTAATTCCAGTTACTTAACATACAGTGTAATATTAGTTTCAAGTGTACAGTCTAGTGATTCAACACTTGCATGCAACATCTGGTGCTCATCACAAATGTACTCTTTAATCCCCATCCCATATTTAACCCATCCCCCCACCACCTCCCTTCTGATAACCATCAGTTTGTTCTCTATATTTAAGAGTCTGTTTTTTGGGGCGCCTGGGTGGCGCAGTCGGTTAAGCGTCCGACTTCGGCCAGGTCACGATCTCGTGGTCCGTGGATTCGAGCCCCGCGTCGGGCTCTGGGCTGATGGCTCAGAGCCTGGAGCCTGTTTCCGATTCTGTGTCTCCCTCTCTCTCTGCCCCTCCCCCATTCATGCTCTGTCTCTCTCTGTCCCAAAAATAAATAAGAGTCTGTTTTTTGTTTTCTGTCTCTCTTTATTTTTTCCTTTGCTTGTTTGTATTGTCCATAGATTTTAGATGTCTCATAAAAAGAATATGGTTTCTAATGTAGTCTGATAATATTTGTCTTTATCTTTTAATTGGTATATTTAGTCTATTTATATTTAATGTAATGATTGATCAAATTGAATTTAAATTTAGCATTTTATTATGAGCTTTCTGTTTATTCGGCACACTTTGTTCTTTTCTGTTTTTTCTCTCACCTTCATTTATATTATAATTTTTTATTATTCCATTTTCCTACTATTTCCTGAAAAGATGTACACTCTTACTCTTCTTTCAGCAGTTATCTTAGGGATTGTAGTACATATGTTTGGCTTATCAAATCTATATTAATTGGTTCTTTCAGACTCTACCCACATGAATGAAAGTTGGTCAAAGACATGGGAATAATTTAATTTCATTTACCCTCATTTTAATTATATATATACTCATATATATGTATTATTTTATAATAATATATACATACATATATAGGTACTGATGATGCCACACACATATAGAAAGGGTATGAAAGGTTTATTACTTTCCTGATGAAGTTGTCTAGGGAAAGCAGGGCAGATATCCCAAGTTCCTATCCCAAGAATAGGAAAAAGAGATTGGTTTAAGTTTTTTATGGTTGTTTAGAGGGTGGTCCTGGGATGAGGGTTCCTATGCATGGGTAAGAGCTTGACTAGTTTTAATCTTCCACTGGCATCAAAGGAGGGAGTAAGTACCCAGGCCTTCTTATTAGCATGCTCAGATGCAGAGCAAAAGGGGATGAAGGGAGGGGATGAAGCTTAAAAGCTTTTAATAGTCAAATATCATAACAAGGGTCCAGACTCCTTACTATAGTAGCCTTTCCATTGCTCTTTATTACTTTCAGTATTTCTGAGCTTCAATCTGAGATCTTTTTTATTCTGTCATTTCAGTCTGAAGAACATCCTTTAATGTTTATTTTAGTGTGCTTCTGGGAAATTGCCTCATTTTGTTAATCTGAGAAATTTTTTTTTCACCATCAATTTTAGAAATGAGATTGACAGCTTTTTTTTTTTTAATACTTGGAAGATACCATCTCATTATTAGATGAGGTTAGTTGTTCTTCCTGAATAGTAAGCTATAGGTCTAGTTATTGTTCTTTTAAAGGTAAAACCTGTCTCTGACTTTTAGATTTATTTTTTTCTGTTTTTAGGGTTTAACAGTTTTACCCTTGAATGCCTCAGTGTCAATTTCTGTTTCAGTTGTTCTACCTGGGATTTGTGGTAACTCTTGAATCTAAAGCTTAATTTCCTACTCTAGTTTCGGGTGGTTTTTAGATATTATGACTTCAGAATTTGCTTCAATATAATTATATCTATCCTCTCATCCTCCTTCAGTCTCATTATTTTTTTCTCCTTTATATTTAGTACTCCATTTAAACATTAGTCTTTCTCACTGTGTCCTCTGTGTCTCTTACTGTCTTTTCTGTATTTTCCATCGTTTCATTTCTATAAGCTTTACTGAGGATCTTCCAGGTAACTAAGTTTCTTTTTGGTTGGGTGAGATCTATGTGTCCCATTCACTGAGTTTTTTATTTCAGTTCCTGTTTTCAGTTTTAGAGTTTCCATTATGTTTTTTTTTTTTTCTGCTGGAAGAATCTGTTTTTTATCTTCTTGAGCATGATAAACAGATTTATTTTAAAGTCTTTATCAGGGCGCCTGAGTGGCTCAGTCAGTTAAGTGTCCAACTCTTGATTTCAGCTCATGTCTGATCTCATGGTTCATGAGTTTGAGTCCTAAGTCAAGCTCTATGCTGACAGTGTGGAGCCTGCTTGGGATTCTCTCTCTCTCCCTCTCTCTGCTCCTTCCCTACTTGTGCTTTTTTTCTAAGAAAAAAAAGAAAAAAAAACTTTAAAGTCTTTATCTAGTTATGCTTATTTCTGAAATCTCTGTCAAATAATTTTTATTATTATGGGTTTCTGCTGGGCTTTTCTCATCTTCTCCTTATGGGACTATTTTTCAAAATTATGTGTTGGAAATTACAGCTCTAAATTGTTTATAGAAATAATGTAGTGTCTAAGAGCTATTGCTTCTTCTCTAAAAGCTTCTTAAGATGTCTGGGGGCACAAGCACTCTTAAATACCTGAACTCTGTAATAATATGGTATTACTTTAATTCTGTTTCAGGGATTAAGATAATTCAAGGCTGGACAAAAGAACTTATCTATTTCTTGCTTACCCTGTTCCTTAGGATACATCTCTTGTGGTTTCATCCCAAAGCAGGAATGCTCACTGTGTCTACATATTACCTGTGGGCTCTGGACTAAAATCTCCTTCATGTAACTCTATGAAGATGTCAAAGTTTCCTTCAGCCTCTCAGTTGCTTATTCCACAATCAGAAAATTCTACTAGGGCAAAAGTGGCCCTAAATTCCTGACTCACTTTTGGCTGCCTCTTTTCCTAGAATCCTAGACCAGTAGTTCTTCATTATCTTGTTGGCTCTACACTAACTTCAAGATAATTAAAAAAAAAATACTTTTCCCAATTTTCTAGTTGTCTTTTGTGAAATTATTATACCAAAATACATACCAAGTTCTACCATTACCAGAAGTGGAAGCAAGTGGACTGCATATTTTAACAATTTTAGTAGTTAATAGTTTATGTTAATTTATACCAGAAAGGTCACTAGTATATCCAACCTATTATTTCATAGATACTATTGTTTAGGATGAATAAAGAAAATTTTAATCCTTCATTTTTAAGGAGAACATTTAGGAAACAATAGGTCACTGGTAGTAAAAATTATTAAATTGGAATGAAATGAATTATGGAAAACTACTCTAGTAGAATTGTGAGGTAGAGCCTAGAGAAATGCCCTGAGGCAATGGTGCATGGGCAATGATAACTTTCTAAAGAGGAAGTAGTGTTCTCTAGTGAGTAATTAAGGACAGAATACTAATCTAGGAAGTGATTAAGGGCAGATTACTAACTACAAGTGGGCTTTGAATAATACCCTTACCTCATGCTTGAAGTTAATCAACATCTCACAGTTTTGCTGGCAGGAAGATCTTTGCCACATTCGTCTTTTCCCAATTTCAGCAATAGATACTCATGAAAGAGAACACCAAAACATATGAGGGGACATGATGATTTAAGTGCGATCTCTTTGGAATTCCTTTTATTCTTTATATTTTCCATATTTTATTGAGATCTATCTAGAATTCCAGATATTATTTTGGTGATTTTTTGATTACGAGTTCTACAAAGACTAAATTGATTGAAAATTTCCAGAAGTCCTGTGTCATTTTAATATATCAGGTTTATAAATAAGAGAAATGTCAACTTCTCAAATTACTTCACTGCTATTTGTAATGACCTCAATTACTTCAAGAGTTATGCAAACCCAAATTTTGCTCAGTCTTAAATCAAAGAAAGAGTTACAAACCTTCCTAGAATTTTTAACCTTCTACTACTGGTGTTTTTTTGTTTTTTTTTTTTTTCCGAGAAAGTCACTGTGGCCCTAGTTCCATTCTTACTGGAAAAAAAGTTTTCTGTAACATTGAGTTGACACTTTGGGGACATGCTGCTGAAAAATAAATTTACCTGTTTATTTGAGAGTATGTTAATACTATATAATAAAAAATTAAGCATTGTTTCCTATCATTGGGTCTTCACTTAGATTATTGGTGCTGTGGTTGGCCACACAATGCCACCATGAAACCCTATTCTTTTTTTTTTTTAAGGACTTTATTTATTTATTTATTTATTTATTTATTTTATTTATTTTTATTTTTTTAATTTATTTTTTTATTTATTTTACTCTTTTTAAATATATGAAATTTATTGTCAAATTGGTTTCCATACAACACCCAGTGTTCATCCCAAAAGATGCCCTCCTCAATACCCATCACCCACCCTCCCCTCCCTCCCACCCCCCATCAACCCTCAGTTTGTTCTCAGTTTTTAAGAGTCTCTTATGCTTTGGCTCTCTCCCACTCTAACCTCTCTCTTTTTTTTTCCTTCCCCTCCCCCATGGGTTTCTGTTAAGTTTCTCAGGATACACATAAGAGTGAAAACATATGGTATCTGTCTTTCTCTGTATGGCTTATTTCACTTAGCATCACACTCTCCAGTTCCATCCACGTTGCTACAAAGGGCCATATTTCATTCTTTCTCATTGCCACGTAGTACTCCATTGTGTATATAAATCACAATTTTTTTATCCATTCATCAGTTGATGGACATTTAGGCTCTTTCCATAATTTGGCTATTGTTGAGAGTGCTGCTATAAACATTGGGGTACAAGTGCCCCTATGCATCAGTACTCCTGTATCCCTTGGGTAAATTCCTAGCAGTGCTACTGCTGGGTCATAGGGTAGGTCTATTTTTAGTTTTTTGAGGAACCTCCACACTGTTTTCCAGAGTGGCTGCACCAGTATGCATTCCCACCAACAGTGCAAGAGGGTTCCCGTTTCTCCACATCCTCGCCAGCATCTATAGTCTCCTGATTTGTTCATTTTGGCCACTCTGACTGGCGTGGGGTGATATTTGAGTGTGGTTTTGATTTGTATTTCCCTGATGAGGAGTGACATTGAGCATCTTTTCATGTGCCTGTTGGCCATCCGGATGTCTTCTTTAGAGAAGTTCATGTTTTCTGCCCATTTCTTCACTGGATTATTTGTTTTTCGGGTGTGGAGTTTGGTGAGCTCTTTATGGATTTTGGATACTAGCCCTTTGTCCGATATGTCATTTGCAAATATCTTTTCCCATTCCGTTGGTTGCCTTTTAGTTTTGTTGGTTGTTTCCTTTGTTGTGCAGAAACTTAATTTCATGAGGTCCCAATAGTTCATTTTTGCTTTTAATTCCCTTGCCTTTGGGGATGTGTCAAGTAAGAAATTTCTGTGGCTGAGGTCAGAGAGGTCTTTTCCTGTTTTCTCCTCTAGGGTTTTGATGGTTTCCTGTCTCACATTCAGGTCCTTTATCCATTTTGAGTTTATTTTTGTGATTGGTGTGAGAAAGTGGTCTAGTTTCAACCTTCTGCATGTTGCTGTCCAGTCTCCCAGCACCATTTGTTAAAGAGACTGTCTTTTTTCCATTGGATATTCTTTCCTGCTTTGTCAAAGATTAGTTGGCCATACTTTTGTGGGTCTAGTTCTGGGGTTTCTATTTTATTCTATTGGTCTATGTGTCTGTTTTTGTGCCAGTATCATGCTGTCTTCATGATTACAGCTTAGTAGTAGAGGCTAAAGTCTGGGATTGTGATGCCTCCTGCTTTGGTCTTCTTCTTCAAAATTCCTTTGGCTATTCGGGGCCTTTTGTGGTTCCATATGAATTTTAGGATTGTTTGTTCTAGCTACAAGAAGAATGCTGGTGCAATTTTGATTGGGATTGCATTGAATGTGTAGATAGCTTTGGGTAGTATTGACATTTTGACAATATTTATTCTTTCAAAACATGAGCACAGAATGTTTTTCCATTTCTTTATGTCTTCTTCAATTTCCTTCATAAGCTTTCTGTAGTTTTCAGCATACAGATCTTTTACATCTTTAGTTACATTTATTCCTAGGTATTTTATGGTTGTTGGTGCAATTGTGAATGGGATCAGTTTCTTTATTTGTCTTTCTGTTGCTTCATTGTTAGTGTATAAGAATGCAACTGATTTCTGTACATTGATTTTGTATCCTGCAACTTTGCTGAATTCATGTATCAGTTCTAGCAGACTTTTGGTGGAGTCTATCGGATTTTCCAGGTATAGTATCATGTCATCTGCAAAAAGCGAAAGCTTGACTTCATCTTTGCCAATTTTGATGCCTTTGATTTCCTTTTGTTGTCTGATTGCTGATGCTAGAACTTCCAACACTGTGTTAAACAACAACGATGAGAGTGGACATCCCTGTCATGTTCCTGATCTCAGGGAAAAAACTCAGTTTTTCCCCATTGAGGATGATGTTAGCTGTGGGCTTTTCATAAATGGCTTTTATGGTGTTTAAGTATGTTCTTTCTATCCCGACTTTCTTGAGGGTTTTTATTAAGAAAGGAGGCTGAATTTTGTCAAATGCTTTTTCTGCATCGATTGACAGGATCATATGGTTCTTATCTTTTCTTTTATTAATGTGATGTATCACGTTGATTGATTTGCGAATGTTCAACCATCCCTGCATCCCAGGAATGAACCCCACTTGATCATTGTGAATAATTCTTTTTATATGCTGTTGAATTCGATTTGCTAGTATCTTATTGAGAATTTTTGCATCCATATTCATCAGGGATATTGGCCTGTAGTTCTCTTTTTTTTACTGGGTCTCTGTCTGGTTTAGGAATCAAAGTAATACTGGCTTCATAGAATGAGTCTGGAAGTTTTCCTTCCCTTTCTATTTTTTGGAATAGCTTGAGAAGGATAGGTATTATCTCTGCTTTAAATGTCTAGTAGAACTCCCCTGGGAAGCCATCTGGTCCTGGACTCTTATTTGTTGGGATATTTTTGATAACCGATTCAATTTCTTCACTGGTTATGGGTCTGTTCAAGCTGTCTATTTCCTCCTGATTGAGTTTTGGAAGTGTGTGGGTGTTTAGGAATTTGTCCATTTCTTCCAGGTTGTCCAGTTTGTTGGCATATAGTTTTTCATAGTATTCCCTGATAATTGTTTGTATCTCTGAGGGATTGGTTGTAATAGTTCTATTTTCATTCATGATTTTATCTATTTGGGTCATCTCCCTTTTCTTTTTGAGGAGCCTGGATAGAGGTTTATCAATTTTGTTTATTTTTTCAAAAAACCAACTCTTGGTTTCATTGATCTGCTCTACAGTTTTTTTAGATTCAATATTGTTTATTTCTGCTCTAATCTTTATTATTTCCCTTCATTTGCTGGGTTTAGGGTGTCTTTGCTGTTCTGCTTCTATTTCCTTTAGGTGTTCTGTTAGATTTTGTATTTGGGATTTTTCTTGTTTCTTGAGATAGGCCTGGATTGCAATGTATTTTCCTCTCAGGACTGCCTTCGCTGCATCCCAAAGCATTTGGATTGTTGTATTTTCATTTTCGTTTGTTTCCATATATTTTTTAATTTTTTCTCTAATTGCCTGGTTGACCCATCCATTCTTTAGTAGGGTGTTCTTTAACCTCCATGCTTTTGAAGGTTTTCCAGACTTTTTCCTGTGGTTGATTTCAAGCTTCATAGCATTGTGGTCTGAAAGTATGCATGGTATGATCTCAATTCTTATATACTTATGAAGGGCTGTTTTGTGACCCAGAATGTGATCTATCTTGGAGAATGTTCCATGTGCACTCGAGAAGAAAGTATATTCTGTTGCTTTGGGATGCAGAGTTCTAAATACATCTGTCAAGTCCATCTGATCCAATGTCTCATTCAGGGCCCTTGTTTCTTTATTGACCATGTGTCTAGATGATCTATCCATTTCTGTAAGTGGGGTGTTAAAGTCCCCTGCAATTACCACATTCTTATCAATAAGGTTGCTTATGTTTGTGAGTAATTGTTTTATATATATGGGGGCTCCTGTATTCGGTGCATAGACATTTATAATTGTTAGCTCTTCCTAACATTTATAGGACATTTATAATTCCATAGATATTTATAATTGTTAGCTCTTCACAGGATAGACCTTGTGATTTTATATAATGCCCTTCTTCATCTCTTGTTACAGCCTTTAATTTAAAGTCTAGTTTGTCCGATATAAGTATGGCTACTCCAGCTCTCTTTTGACTTCCAGTAGCATGATAAATAGTTCTCCATCCCCTCACTTTCAATCTGAAGGTGTCCTCAGGTCTAAAATGAGTCTCTTGTAGACAGCAAATAGATGGGTCTTGTTTTTTTTATCCATTCTGATACCCTATGTCTTTTGGTTGGCGCATTTAGTCCATTTACATTCAGTGTTATTATAGAAAGACATGAGTTTAGAGTCATTGTGATGTCCATAGGTTTCATGCTTGTACCGATGTCTCTGGTACTTTGTCTCACAGGATCCCCCTTAGGAACTCTTGTAGTGCTGGTTTAGTGGTGATGAATTCCTTCAGTTTTTGTTTGTTTGGGAAGACCTTTATCTCTCCTTTTATTCTAAATGACAGATTTACTGGATAAAGGATTCTCAGTTGCGTGTTTTTTCTGTTCATCACATTGAAGATTTCCTGCCATTCCTTTCTGGCCTGCCAAGTTTCAGTAGAGATCAGTCACTAGTCTTATAGGTCTCTCTTTATATGTTAGACCACGTTTATCCCTAGCTGCTTTCAGAATTTTCTCTTTATCCTTGTATTTTGCCAGTTTCACTATGATATGTCATGCAGAAGATTGATTCAAGTTAAGTCTGAAGGGAGTTTTCTGTGCCTCTTGGATTTCAATACCTTTTTCCTTCCCCAGATCAGGGAAGTAAGTTCTCAGCTATTATTTCTTCAAGTACACCTTCAGCACCTTTCCCTCTCTCTTCCTCCTCTGGAATACCAATTATACGTAGATTATTTCTCTTTAGTGCATCACTTAGTTCTCTAATTTCCCCTCATACTCCTGGATTTTTTTATCTCTCTTTTTCTCAGCTTCCTCTTTTTCCATAATTTTATCTTCTAGTTCACCTCTTCTCTCCTCTGCCTCTTCAATCTGAGCTGTGGTTGTCTCCATTTTATTTTGCATCTCATTTGTAGCATTTTTTAGCTCCTCCTGGCTGTTCCTTAGTCCCTTGATCTCTGTAGCAATAGATTCTCTGCTGTCCTTTGTACTGTTTTCAATCCCAGCGATTAATTTTATGACTATTATTCTAAATTCACTTTCTGTTATATTGTTTAAATCCTTTTTGATCAGTTCGTTAGCTGTCATTATTTCCTGGAGATTCTTTTGAGGGGAATTCTTCCGTTTTGTCATTTGGATAGTCCCTGGAGTGGTGCCGGACTGTGGGGCACTTCCCCTGTGCTGTCTGGAATAACTTGCGTTGGTGGGCGGGGCCACAGTCAGACCTGATGTCTGCCCCCAGCCCACCGCTGGGACCACAGTCAGACTGGTGTGTGCCTTCTCTTCCCCTCTCCTAGGGGCGGGATTCACTGTGGGGTGGCATGGCCCATCTGGGTTACTTGCACACTGCCAAGCTTGTGGTGCTGGGGATCTGGTGTATTAGCTGGGGTGGTTCGGCAAGGTGCACAGGGGCGGGAGGAGCAGGCTCAGCTCACTTTTCCTTGGTGATCCTCTTCGGGAGGGGCCCTGCGGCACTGGGATGGAGTCAGACCCACCGCTGCCAGAGGGATGGATCCGCAGAAGCACAGTGTTGGGTGTTTGCATGGTACAAGAAATTTCCCTGACAGGAACTGGTTCCCTTTGGGATTTTGGCTGGGGGATGGGCGAGGGAGATGGCGCTGGTGAGCACCTTTGTTCTCCACCAAGCTGAGCTCTGTTGTCCCGGGGCTCAACAACTCTCCCTCCCATTGTCCTCCAGCCCTCCCGCTCTCGGAGCAGAGCTGTTAGCTTATAACCTTCCAGATGTTAAGTCCCGCTTGCTGTCCAAACATACTCCGTCCGGCCCCTCTGGTTTTGCAAGCCAGACTCGGGGGTCTCTGCTTGGCCAGCAGGCTGCCCCTCTGCCCCGGCTCCCTCCCGCCAGTCCATGGAGCGCGTACCACCTCTCCGCCCTTCCTACCCTCTTCTGTGGACCTCTCGTCTATGCTTGGCTCCGGAGAATCCATTCTGCTAGTCTTCTGGTGGTTTTCTGGGTTATTTAGGCAGGTGTGGGTGGAATCTAAGTGATCAGCAGGATGCGGTGAGCCCAGCATCCTCCTATGCCGCCATCTTCCAACCCCCAGAACCGTGAAACCCTATTCTTATCATAGGTATATGAAAGTTGTATATCTGTAGCCAAATTTTAACTATGTCCAATGACTTTTCTCCAGGTGTATATCTAGTGCTTTATTATGTTATATATATAGTACTAAAATCTTTTCAATTTTACTTTGGCTACATAATTTTTCTTAAAGTCAGGAAAGCACTATGTAATTTTCAGACATAAGCCATCTGTTTATTTTGCCACTTTCACCAGGAATCTTGATGTTAGAAAATTTAGATGAAGAGACCTATTCTTTAATCTTGAACTAGAGAACTATATAGAGTTTAGAGTCAACTTCTGTATTAAACTCAGGATTAAAAAGAGGAGTCGGTAAGAAAAGTACCATAGAGATCCATACCATTTGAAAAACAAAAATAGAATTCTCTGCTTCTAAATTATATTCTTTGTTTTGATGCAACCAAGTTGTTTTTCTAGGTTTACATTCTTATTCACTACCACCTTTAGAAATGTTTGCATCAAAGCTTTGTGCATCCCAGTGGCCTATGAATAATCTTAATATTTTAAAAAATCTATAGAAGTTGCATCATAGGTAATAATAAAACAGGAAAAAAAGACAAATGACCAGCAAAGCCAAAAGTTGAATACTTTAAAAAAATTAATAAAATAGATATACCTCCATGAAGATTGTTCAAGAAAAAACAAAATGGACAGATAATAAATAAAATATTAGGATTGAAAAAAGGACATAACTTTAAATGAAACAAATGTAAAAGTACATAAGAGAATATCATGAACAACTTTATTCCAGTAAATTTGAAAACTTAAGATGGGGAAAAGAAGAATATTTTATCAAAACTGACTCAAACGGACTAGAAGCACTACATAATTCTATGACCATATAAAAATGAAATCAACAATAATGAATTTTTTGAAAGAAAAAAAGAAAAGAAACAGACCTAGTTTGTTTGTCAAGTACCTTCTAATGAACGTGTAAGGAACAGACAATTCAAATTTTACAGAAAGTTTTCAGAAGATAGAAACATACCACCGTTCCTTAACACACTTTGTGAATCTAATATAGATTTGATAAAACAAAACAACATCAAGTGTGAGGGAAAGAACAATACAGAGAAGGTTAGTTGTAAGCTAATCTTACTCAAATATGCTAAGATCCTAAACAAAATATTAGCAAACTGTTTCTAACTATTTACAAAAATATTTTTAAAAAAGAAACATTACCAAGTTAGACATATATCCAGAAATGTAAGGTTAATATGATGTTAGAAAATCTGTTAATATAATTTGTATGTTTATCAAGTAAAGAAGAGAAAAAAAGGAAACTCTACAGCAAACGTTATGATAAATGGTGAAATGTTAAAAAGTACTTCCTTATACTTAGGAACAAGAGAATAATACCCACTGTCAACACTTCCATTAAAGTCCTAGCAGTTAAATAAGACAAAAAAATTTTAATGAAACAAGGGTACGAGGATTGGAAAATAAGCCAAAAGTTGTTTTTATTCGTAAGTAACGCTATTCTATAAACATTGATCTAAAATCAAATTTTTTTTAATTAGTAAGAGAATTTGGCAAGATTAGTGGTTATAAAATCAATATATAAAAATAAACTGCATTTTTATACAATTAGATATTGTAATTTTAAAATATACTTTTGAATAATGTATATAAATATGAAAGGACACAATAAAATATACTTAGACAATTGATTTTCAAGTTGGAAAAAATAAAATTTAATTCACATATCACGCAGCATACATAGAAATCAATTCCAAGTGTATTAAAGACTTCATTATATTCTGATGAACTCCAGGTGTTGTATGTAAGTGTTGAATCACTGAATTCTGCACCTGAAACTAATATTATTACACTCAATGTTAACTAACTGGAATTTAAATAAAAGCTTAAAAAAAAACCCTTCATTGTAGAAAGCAAAACTTTAAAATTCTTTTTAGAAAATTCAATATCTTTATGACCTTGATGTAGACAAGGATTACTTATACAAGATAGAAAAAAACACTACTTATAAAAAAAAACACCGATGGACTTGTCTACATTAAAATCAAAACTTCTTTTGTCAAAGATACCATTTTATTTTTTTTTCTTAGTTTGCTGAATTTTTTTTAATTTTTAAATTTTTTATTTATTTTTTAATTTTATTTTTTATTTTTTATTTTGTAAAATTTACATCCAAATTAGTTAACATATAGTGAAACAATGATTTTAGGAGTAGATTTCAGGAGTAGATGCCCCTTACCCATTTAACCCATCCCCCCTCCCACAACCCCTCCAGCAACCCTCAGTTTGTTCTCCATATTTATGAGTCTCTTCTGTTTTGTCCCCCTCCCTGTTTTTATATTATGTTTGTCTCCCTTCCCTTATATTCATCTGTTTTGTCTCTTAAAGTCCTCATATGAGTGAAGTCATATGATTTTTGTCTTTCTCTAACTGACTAATTTCACTTAGCATAATACCCTCCAGTTCTATCCACGTAGTTGCAAATGGCAAGATTTCATTCTTTTTGATTGCCGAGTAATACTTCATTGTGTATATATACCACATCTTCTTTATTCATTCATCCATCGAGGGACATTTGGGCTCTTTCCATACTTTGGCTACTGTTGATAGTGCTACTATAAACATTGGGGTGCGTGTGTCCCTGCGAAACAGCACACCTGTATCCATGTATCCCATGGATAAATGCCTAGTAGTGCAGTTGCTGGGTCATAGGGTAGTTCTATTTTTAGTTTTTTGAGGAACCTCCGTATTGTTTTCCAGAGTGGCTGCACCAGCTTGCATTGCCACCAACAATGCAAAAGAGATCCTCTTTCACCGCATCCTCACCAACATCTGTTGTTGCCTGAGTTGTTAATATTAGCCATTCTGACAGGTGTAAGGTGGTATCTCATGGTGGTTTTGATTTGTATTTCCCTAATGTTGAGCATTTTTTTCATGTGTCAGTTGGCCATCTGGATGTCTTCCTTGGAGAAGTGTCTATTCGTGTCTTTAGCCCATTTCTTCACTGGATTATTTGGTTTTTGGGGGTTGAGTTCGATAAATTATAGATTTTGTCAGAGATACCATTTTAAAAGTGAAAAGGCAAGCCACAGTTCATATAATGTTTGAAACACATATAACCAATAAAGTAATAGTATCGAAAATGTATATTTTTCAATTCCTCCTAAAAATCAATACAAAATTATAAATAATCCAGAAGAAAAAGGCCTCAAAGAGACATTTAGATATATCACAAAGAAGGACTTATGAATGGCCCACAGACACATGCAATATGTAAACACGCAATATGTAAACAGATAAATACAATAGTTATAAACCTCACTGAGATACTCACCTAATTGACAGTTGTGTTAAAAATGTCTGGCAAACAGGCCCGTGAAAAGATGCCCAACGTCGCTCCTCATCAGGGAAATACAAATCAAAACCACACTCAAATATCACCCCACGCCAGTCAGAGTGGCCAAAATGAACAAATCAGGAGACTATAGATGCTGGCGAGGATGTGGAGAAACGGGAACCCTCTTGCACTGTTGGTGGGAATGCATACTGGTGCAGCCACTCTGGAAAACAGTGTGGAGGTTCCTCAAAAAACTAAAAATAGACCTACCCTATGACCCAGCAGTAGCACTGCTAGGAATTTACCCAAGGGATACAGGAGTACTGATGCATAGGGGCACTTGTACCCCAATGTTTGTAGCAGCACTCTCAACAATAGCCAAATTATGGAAAGAGCCTAAATGTCCATCAACTGATGAATGGATAAAAAAATTGTGATTTATATACACAATGGAGTACTACGTGGCAATGAGAAAGAATGAAATATGGCCCTTTGTAGCAACGTGGTTGGAACTGGAGAGTGTTATGCTAAGAGAAATAAGCCATACAGAGAAAGACAGATACCATATGTTTTCACTCTTATGTGTATCCTGAGAAACTTAACAGAAACCCATGGGGGAGGGGAAGGAAAAAAAAAGAAAAAGAGGTTAGAGTGGGAGAGAGCCAAAGCATAAGAGACTCTTAAAAACTGAGAACAAACTGAGGGTTGATGGGGGGTGGGAGGGAGGGGAGGGTGGGTGATGGGTATTGAGGAGGGCACCTTTTGGGATGAGCACTGAGTGTTGTATGGAAACCAATTTGAGAATAAACTTCATATATTGAAAAAAAATTGAAAAAAAAAAAAACAGCCAAAAAAAAATGTCTGGCAATACCAAATGTTTCAAGAGTATGGAACAATGAGAACTCTTACATATTTTTTGCTGAAATATAAATTGATACAATTACTTTAGAAAACAAATCCAGCATTAATGAACACATCTGAAGATATATAAACTGTATGACCCCCAAATTTCACTCCTTGTATATATTCCAAACATTTTAATGTATGCATTGAAAGACTCATAAAAGACTTTATAAAAGCATTGTGTAAAATAAGAAAAATAAACAAACACTGGAAACAGCTGTAATGGATAGATAAATATATATATATATATATATATATATATATAGAGAGAGAGAGAGAGAGAGAGAGAGAGAGAGAGAACACACACATACACAATGGAGCACTATATAGCATTATGAGTGAACAACACTATATACATTAACATGGATGAAATCTCGAAATAAAATCTTGAACTCCAAAAAATATGTCACAAAAGAATATGTAATTTATGATTTTCTTTATATGATGTTCAAAAACATGCAAAACAAAGCAATATATTCAGGGGTTATGGTATATTGTATTATTTACTCAAAATATTCACTACCCTATCTTTGTTGTGGATTTTATTTTTTATAACACTGATGTTAGTCAGTCGTGTGACTTACTTTTGAAATTGAATGTGAGTAGAAGTGATGCATGCCACTTCTGAGAGTAAACTTCAAGAATCATCACATGGTTCTGCCATCACCCTCCTCCATCTGCCACAAGCATAGCATGTCCTACATAGGGTCTGTTCTCTTCATCCTGGAAGAGTACACAGGGAATAAAGCTTCAGCCAACACATAGTCAAGGTAGAACTATATAACATGAGTAAGAAATACTTCTTCATTTTTGTAACATAGAGCTTGTTACCTTACAGTAGATGCTGCCATAACAAAACCCCTAAAATATGTCCCACTAAGTTTGTCACAGAGTAGTGGGTAGCAGGATTAGAGGCTAGAAGGATGGCAACTCATTATGCAGTGGCAAAACATTTAATGAAACTATAGCTACAATAACATAAAACACAGATAATATACTCAATGACTTTGTGACATTTAGCTAAGAGATTTGGAAACAAAATTACTAGCGAATCCTAAGCGCTATTGGCTTCATTTGACATGGTGGTATAGAAAAAGAAATGAGCTCACAAAAGCATTGGCCAATTTGTAAGCAAATATGAAAAGAAACGAAAGAAAGTCAGAAAGCTGGGGATTTAGAGGGTTGGAAGACGCAACTTATTCTCATATCCAAAAGTAAAGCTAAGAATACCTCTGAGTGACAAAAGCTGATTAAAACTTAGATTTGGGGAGTCATAGACCAAACCAAAGGTGCTAGGGGTGCTTTTTGTTGAACTGATTATAGCAATAGCTGGTAAATCTTTTCAGGTGCACAAATGGCCTAAAAGAGCCTAAGCATATGTCTTCCCCCACAGAAGTCTGATAAGCTAAACAACAATCACAAAAAAATCCTCTGTGTAAGTCTACAGAAGAGAAGCATGTCTTGAAAAAAAATTGCCGATGTGGCTGTTGGTATAAAAAGCTGATGAAGTTGTTGAGAAATTCATACTGCCAAAATAGCCATCAGCCTAGATTAAAAAAAAAAAACTGTCTGTTCTAAGAGCAAGAAAATTGTCATCCCCAAGACAACATATTCTCCAGTGCTCTTTTCAGATGTGGTCCAGTGAGGATAAGGGACAAGGAAAACCTGCCCAGACAGTAGAGTCAAGAGTTCTCTAGAAGCATGGGCTGGAGAGGTAGACACATAAAGAGAAAAATGAGCCTCATCAAGAGGCATTTTTCCCATGATGGTGGAGGGTCTTACAACGATTACTCAGTGCTCAGAATTCTGTTCGGCAGATAGTTTTAGTTTAGTCTTCATTTAGTCTATAAATGAAGAAGAGCTATATCTGGATCTGATGTTAAGGTGATCACAAAATCCTGGATCTATAGTCTGGTGCTGTGATGGGATATATCATTTCCTTGGGGATGGGGAGAGTGTATTATTACATGAAAGAGTGAGATGAATATTTGTGACCAAGACAGCAGATTGCAGTCAATTGTACTATTGTTTTTTACTCTTCACTATAATTTTCTGTAAGGAGGTTATACATCCCTGTCCTTTGCTGTTTCTTGTAGAGTCCCTCCTGTGATACATCCTTCTAACTGATAACAGGTTTAGCCAGTGAAACGATGGAATTGATATGTGCCATTTTCTCGCAGCTATAAGAGTCATCACACGGTTTTGCCTTTTCTCATTTTCCTTTACAATGACACTGAGATAGGTGCTATTCCTGTAGCCTGAGTCATGAAATGAAGACATGGAACAGAGCCAAAGCTGACTCATAGGCACCTAGCCAACCAGCACCAATGTATACTTGAGCAATAAATAAATAAATAAATAAATAAATAAACAAACATCTCTTTGTATAAGTTAGTACTATAGCATAATTTAGTAAAGTGTTAATTCAGGAATATACATAAGTGAGAAAAAATGAAAAATGAGACAATTTTAAAGACAAAATTTGGGACAATCATTCCCTTTAGTGGGGAGGCAGGAGAAGACAAGAAGCACAAGCGTATTTATTTAGGTGGTGGGGATATAGGTGTTTATTATATTATTCTTTCACTTTCCAAATACAGATGGTAGATAGATGGATAGATTGATAGGACATATTATATGGTTCATACATATGTGTGAGCACATGGGCAAAAATATACACACATACATGCCTATGTATGTTTTATATGCAAATATACTCATATGTATGTTATAGTCTGTTGTTTATATGAAACATTTTGTAATTATAACTGGGGAAAACTATATTAAACTTTAGATAATAAACTAACACCTGCTTTGACCCATGCTTCTTCCCAAACCACACTAGAATAATAGAACTGTAGAAATTTTAAAAATGGCAAAACAACACAAAGACAAGGAAAATGGGAGACGAGAAACAGTGATAATATTTTGACCTAGACAAAAGAAACCTGAAGCTTAGACTAGTAGCCTAAGAAGCCCCATCTCCAAATGATTCATATCAAATTATTCCAGAAAAGTTCATGAACTGTAGGCACAATGTCCTTTGAAAATGGTATTCAGTTAATGCTGAAAACAGGAATTACCTAAAAATCCTATAATTCACAGTTGCACCTCCACTTCTACTCCACCACAAGCAGCTGGGTTACTTCTCATTCTCTACCCTGCAGAAGACTGGAGGTTTAATTTTGCAGACATTGAACTACAAGACATCAGACAAAGCTGATCCAAAAAACATCGTATTAAAAAACCAGGAGATCAAATAATGATTCGCAGCAAAAAATGTTCCTCCACTTTTTACATTTTCAATGCCAGAATGACTCGTAAAGAATTAGCAGTTAATGCTACAAAGAGATTAAAATGATTATTCTTCCAGGGCTGTTACAACTCCTAAAATGTGGATATATGGGGAATCCTGAGTCATTCAAAAAACAATTTCTTGAGTGGCTACTATATGACAAGAATGCCCTAAGCAGAGGAGATACAAGAAAGAAATTGTTCCTTGTGCTTTCAAGTGGTGAGAGTTTGAGGGTGTGAGGAGACATTAAACAAATACTTACACAAGTAATTAATGAATTATAATGATAAAAAGTGCTTCATTGGTGACCATTCTGGTAAATATTTTAACATCAGGAAATAAATACTTAACTGCTGTGATGTGGGTATCAACTAATCAAAATAGACCTAGTGGTAAAATGTTCCAGTGCCTTGCAGCTAAATAGCATCACTGAATATAGTAAGTAATAGCCTCTCATGCAAAGTTTGGTTATTCCACTTTTATTATTGTTACTATCAGAAATGAAAGGAATGAAAGGAAATGAAATGAAAATGAAAGGAAAACTCTTACGGAGCATAGAGTCATATGATATTATGGTCATACTATGATACTAAAAACAGTTGAACTGTAATATGTCAGGTGACTTGTCATCCTTAAATACAGTTAACTCATCTATTCCCACACCTATAGGACAAGTGAGGACTAGTAGAAATAATCATCAGGTCCTGATTATTAGATGATCGAAGAATTCCACAGTGCTCCTTGCATTTTAAATGATGTTATTTTATTTTAGGAGGTAGGGATCAGAGTCCGCAGTCAGGGAAATGTTGAATTCCGCTTTTTGAGGTGACAGTATTAAGACCTGGAGCCAATACAGAAGTTAGGGGTTTTTTTTCCCTTCCCTTCCCTGTAGCATCTGGGGTCTTAAATTTGGATTATGGAAGTCAGAAAGGGTAGGAGTCTAAAGGTTTTAAAGAAATCACCTACAGAGTGGAGGTTAAAAAAGAGTCCTCTTGATGTGTTTTGAATTCTTCGAGAGTATCTAAGCAGCCTTTTTTCTTTCCTCACTCAGCTCTTTCTGCCTCCCTCATGCTCTTTCTCTCTCCTATCCCCCATTCCAGACTTCAAGGTGACCTCCTCCTCGTGGTGGGTAAATGATAGATGAGAGAGACCACCCGGCTGGGCCTACCACACTGCAAGTGCCACCCCAGGTCTGGTAGGGTTCAGAGAGGCCCCCCCATTTAGAACGCTTTGTATTTTTTGTTACACTGTTCTCCCAGCACTGGATAAAAAACATGGCTTGAACAATAGAGCTGTGTGAGATTTAAAATATCTGAATACATAATAATTTCACCCAGCTTTCAGAAAAAACTAAAAAGTAAATAACAAAAACCACTCCTCAGAATGTGTGAACCTAAATTTTCAGTCACTTTGGAAGCATTTTCTTCTTTTTCTAGTTTTTCATTATCTAGGCCAGTTGGCAATAAAACAGCATTTAATTATACATAAACGTGAGAACTCTGGTGAGAGAATATGGGTTGTGATCTACTCAGAACTAGTCTGAGGCCAGAAATTGTTCATTCTTGATGCCTTCATTCTTATCTGCTTTCCCCCTATTTTGTACTTTTATTTTTCCCCGAAATTTTTCTTTCTTGACTTTTTTTTTTTTGGTATATGGCCTTCATTTTCTGTTTCCTTTCATTATTTTCTCTTTTAAAAGTCCCACCTTTACTAAAGTAAAAGCAGTTTCCTTGCAGGAAAAAAAAGAAAGAAAGAAAGAAAACTATTTTGTGCAGGAAATAATTACTCAAAATTGGCAGGATTTTTTTGAGTTGTTTTTTTTTTTTCAGCAATGTAAATTGTAGTCACATTAATGAGATCACATTTTATAGTGAAAGGTACTTTCAGGAAAGGTATGATAAAAACATGCTCCATTTAAACTTGAAGCTTCTCCTGGAAATGCATTATGGACTTCATTTGAATAAGATTTATCCTGTGAATCTGTTGCTTCTTATGGATTTTGAGAAAGTACCCTGTTCTTCCTGTCAGTGGCAGGCAGCATCTTTTTAATTTTTTTCCCCAATAATATTGCAGTACTCCAGTACTCATTTTAAAGATAGATGGATTTTTTTCTCTCATAAAGAAGAACATTGTGGGGGAAAAAATGCTGGATGTGATTTCAAAAAATGTCAAAATATGTCAAACGCAGATACCACTCAAGGGTTTCATTAACTGAAGCTTTGGTGATAAGTGTCATCTTGTCAAAGACCCACCCATCTCTTCCAATACATTACCAAATGTACTAATTTCCTTGCCGAGCTTGATGTTTATTGTATAGCTGAAATTGAAAATGGTCGGTAATGGAGTGAGCTTCAATCCAAGACCAATTCTGAATCTAAATTACTTGCTTCTTTCAATAGCATCGACAGAGGAGAGCTTTATGCACCTTGTACCTAATCAACCCTTACTGTGACCCTAAATTCAGCAGTCTTCAGAGATTAATAATAAAATCCTCAGTTCAAACAATTATTTGCCCTGAACAAGTTGCCCATTTCTTATGCTGGGAATGAAAGAATGTGACATTATTTTTTAAAAGCTCTGCATGTTGTGGCCCACCATTTATTTTTGATCTCTGACCCCCCCGTTGCAGCCTGATTGCAAATCCCACATGCTTACTTGAATATTTTGGGGGGATGGGGAGGGGGGAGTTGTGAGGAGATTTCTTTGTTAGCATTTTAATATGCCTGTTCTCATTCCATATCCCCTTATAGTTCTGTTTTTCACAAAATAAATGAGATATATTTTATCAATATATATTTCTAAAGTTTTTAATATACAGCTATTGATCTTGGAAAGCATGACCTAATTCTGGCTTTGTACAAAACTACTCTGAGTCTCTAGAAGATAAACTCTCTGGAAAAATCAACTATATCTCTACTTTCTCAAAGAATAAGGTTCAGAGAGTCTCTTATAGAGACTCAAACCCTAAGTAATCTTTTAATCAGTTATTTTTCTTCCTCAGTTCTGCTTGGCAATGTAGATGATAGCCCTTGAGTGAGATTAGCTGAGCCATATCAAATTCTTTTACTCATATTTACAATGAAAAATATTTTGTTACATTCAGTGCCAGAGGTGTTTTGTTTGTTTGTTTGTTTGGCTTTTTTTTTCTCTGTGTCTCAACTTCCTTATGTCCAATTAGTACTCATTAGTGTGGTTATGATGATAGAAAAGCTTAATCCTTGCTCTTCATAACATTAGGGAGTTGGGGGAAAGTTCTGAAACAGAACAGTAAAGGAAATATTTGGACACCCTAAATGGCTCCTTTGATTCATCATCGAGAGTCAGTCTTCTGTCTAGGAGCCTGCTAGTGGAGGGAAGAGACCCATAGTGCATCGCTGTCCTAGAAATTCTGCCTGACATTTGACATTGTCAACATTTCCTCTGGCTGTCTGCTTTTGGAGGAAAACTCTCCCTAAGGACTGCCCTGCTTGACAATATGAGTGTCTCCAGAAGATTCTCCTGTCTTTTGAATGCATTTTTTATGCCCAACAGCAATAATGGCCATCTAAGTATTGATTATATATTATGTCTGCTGAGGTGGCAAGTACATTATTGTTGCAAAAGGCTGAGAGGTTGAGAAACTAGGTTATCTATAAACTCTCTCGCCATTGAGTATTTCTTCTAGTGAGGGTCAACATACAAAGCTATCTTTGGACTTTATTTTACCTTATTCTGTGATTCCAATTGATGGATAATGCAATGAGATGGCCAACATATTCCAAGTTCTTTGAAAACACACTCATGTTTACCATGGAAAGGACATAAATTTGTTCATCACCACAAGGGGACAGTAGTCTTATGGAGGTCTGATACATGAGGAAGGCTAGGAATTACCCAGGGTGGTGCCCTACCAGGGCACCCAGATGCTAATTAGCAGCAGTGAATTGGTTAAGTAGACTTTGAAAGGCAGTCAGGACATAATCTAATACTTTCTCTTTCATCCAAAAAAATACAATAGATGGTATATAGTAAGTCTGCTGTGTATAGTAACAGCAATAAGGACACTGAGCTTTTATTATAAACTGAATTACATCCCCTGTGTGGGGACACTAGAGAGCCTATCGTATAGTAAGAATTCAGCTGAGATCACAAGCTTGCCTCACCTAAACCTTCTGTGATGTGATGAGAATGACTTTTGGTTACCGTACATCAAAGAGGGTCTAGCAGGCTAAACAGTGATTGATCCATTCTCCTCTTTCAAGTCCTCTCTTCAAAAATAGCTTTAAAGCAATCATCTAATAAGTGTCAGAATAGAAGATAGAAAATGTTAGTACAAGTGCTAGGCATATGTCTACACTAGCTAAATTTTCTGCAAGATGTTCAATGACTGAATAAGGTTTCCGGAGTAAATGCTATCATCTTGTAAGAGGCAAGAAGCACTAAATGGGCTGCCATTGACATGGAAACAATGCTGAGATTTAAAGTGATTTAAGGCAAAATACTGTGATTTGCTCTACTAGCAGAGAATTCTGTTAAGAAAATTTGGGAATAATTTTATTTATATACAAAATCTGGTATAAGACTTGCATATGTACACAAAGGAAATAGTATTTTTGTAATATTCTTTCACAGATGAATATTGTGAAAGCTGAGTTAAGGGGACCAAACATGTGACTGACCCAATGTGATGGTCATTAGAGCTATTCACAAATATTTTGATTCCCTTCTTCCTTGCTTCCGAAGTCAGATCTGGCCATATGATTTGCTTTGAATGAAATGTGAGACTAAGTGAGTTATGTCACATCTGGATGGAACTCTAAGAGCTAGTGGAAGATTTATTACATCCTTGTCTCCTTGTCTTGATGACTGTGGAAGCTTGAGTCATGATGAAGCCTCCTGGATTCCTGAATCATTATTATGAGCAGATCTTGCTGCTAATCTGCACTGGACATGCAGGATGAGCAAGAAATAAACCTGCATTATGTTGAGCCACTGAGATTTTGGAGCTGTTTGTTACCACACCATAACCCAGCCTATCCAGACAGACACATCACAGTATTAAGTGACACTAAGTAACTTAATACTTCTATTAGGTCTGAGTAATGTAAAATGGCATATAGTAAGTTATCATTGTGGATCACATGCCTTCATTTATACGGGCTAACAAGTATGTATTAAGAATATGCTATGTGCCAGACAAAGTACATGGAAATAACAAATAATTGCTGAATGTGGTTTGATGTGTCACCCTTTGTTACCTCTTTGCTAAATCCCTGAAGAGTCTATGAATAAGGATCAAAGTGTTCACTGCTTTAGTATAACTAGTGAAGATAAAAAATAATCTAAGATTAGTGGTGTCTTGACTTTTTTTTTTAATGAATGGCAGTGTTTCAGAGGACAGTGTATTGGAGGAGAAAATGGGTTTATTTCAGAAAATCCTGAGATTTCTTATATTGGCCAAATATTTGTAATTCTTAACCCTTACAATTCCGCCATTCCCTAACCACATCGGGCACTTCCCAGGTTTGCACTCTTGTTCAGGCTATGTTCTGCCTTGAAGGTTCTTCTTAGCCCCTTCTCATCTTTCAGACACCAGCTGAAATGTCTTTCCTTTCATGAAATTTTGTTTGCTCTGTCTCCCCACAGCATCAGGTACAGACCTCTACTTAGCACTTATTTCAGTCCACTTTACATTATGATTATTGTTTACATGATAGAACTTCCTGCTGTAAGACTCGATCCCCCCACCCATAAAGGCTGTACATTCATTGTAAGTAAAGGCTTTTGTTTTTTTCCTGCTTTACGTATCTCCAATCTGATGCCCCTCCTTACAGCTCAATACATGTTAATTGATATTTGAATTGATTTGAGAGATTTGTTTGGGTGTGATCATGGATTTCTTAAAACAGATTGCAATTGCCCCAGCTCGGAATATTGAAGAAACAAAGAAACCCTTTCAGCTCTAAGAAGGGCGGTTGTAAAGCTGATACTTTTGGCTACTCTTGGGGGAATTAGTTCTCTTTTGGCTAAGAACCAAAGCCTGCCTCCTGAACACCCATCACACTTAGCTAATTTCCATTCTCCCCAGGGACCAAGACAGAAAGACAAAAGAGGAAGGAAGTAGGCATTTCAGAAGAAATGAAACCCACCCACAAAGAGCCAGTTGAAAGGGAGAAATGAGGAGGGTAGGAGGGAGTTGGTGTTAAAAAAAAAGAAAGAAAGAAAAAGAAAAGAAAAAAAGTGGATGCAGAATTTAAATTGCATTTCATTATCCATCTTCTCTGCATCATACCAATAACTCTCTTGATTTGCTATCTCTTCCCAGGGTAAGTCCTGGCTGCTCAAAGCTTGTTGCTACTGGAGCAGTGATCAGAAACTCTCAGTGTTTATGCCAAAGATGCCAAGTCATGGTGTTCAGTCCTTCTCTCTCCCCTTCCCGTTTTCCCTTCCTCACTTGGACCCCAGCATCTACCAGCCAGGACACCTGCCCTTCCCTGAAAGTTTAAACCATGAGTAATAAATACGAGAAAGAAGCATGTAGTTTTCCTCTCATGGTTTGTCAGCCACGTTAACTTTTCACCATTCAGTCCGTTTCTTGCCTGTCATTCTGCAGCAAGATTGAGAAAACTAATGACTTTGGCTTCAAAGAGGTGGAGGATTGAATCCTAGTTCTCCCACAAACTTGCCTTAAATACCTCAGAATGCTACTCAACCATTTGCCTGTTGTCTTAATCTTGTGAAACAGACTTACGTATGACTGTGTAAAGTGATTGTGGTAAGGATAGGAGATAGGGTTGTAAAGTCACATAGTTGGTGCTCAGTAAATCTTACTATTGTTATTATGAATAAATATTTTTCAACTATTTTTCTTCTTCTTTGTGAAGTTTCCACCATAATGATCTTGGTTGTGTCCTAATGATCTCATGTCTAATATGCTGTTTCTTCTAAGTCATCTTTCTAAACATAGATATCATAGCGTGGTACCTTCACAAGACCCATTCCATACCTCCAAAACTGTTAAAAACTTTCCAGTCATTCTTTGGGGTGTATATAAAACCTTTAACCCAGTTTATCTCATGAAGGCTGCAGCAATCTGGTATCTGTATCTAGTCTCATTGCCCATTGTTCTCCTAATTTTAACTGTGAGAAACTGTTTCTCTAAGGAATTCCAAAGAGTCACAGCTCTCAAGGTCCATGTAATAGACCTCCTATGTTGAGACTGGGTTTGGCCTGTGACTTGCATTGAGCACTAGGAAGTCAACACCTGTGACCGAAGCAGAAGCTTGATAAGTATTTATACACTGGGGCTCTCCCTCTTGAAACTCCGCTGGTATCATGTGAAAAAGTGCAGTCTGGTCCGGCCCTTTAAGTATGAGTGACTTCATGGAGAGGGTTGCCAAGCTATCTTGGATATCCCAGCTGAGTCTAACCCAAGCCAATGCAGCTACGTGAGTGTACTCAGCCAAAGCTAGCAGAAAAACCATCCATCCAATGCATACAATTATGAGAAATATTAAGGCATTGTTGTTTGAAGCCGTGTTCCAGAATAGTTTGTTATACAGCAATAGATAACTAATGAAGTGCCTTTTTTCTCCAAAATAATGAGCAACTATAGTTTTATGAAAACATCACTTTTTGTCACACATCACATTGGTTTGCAAATGCTATTTCTTGTGCTGGTAATGCCCTTCACCCTTGGCTGTTACTCTTTGTATCCCAGCATATGCAGTGGAGGCTGGCATATACTAAGTGTTCAATAAAGACTGAATAAATACACTTAAAATGTCCAAATATGCCACAAAGCCTTCAAAGGTGTACACTGTGTCCCCCATTGTTCAGATTGGAATTTTAGATAGAAATGTATCCATGTTGCTACTTTTATGAAAGAAAATAATGGTTTACATGCAGCTACATACTCACAGTCAAAGATACTACAGAAAATGTCTTGGCTTGAAAAGAGATTTAGGTTTTATTAAAAATAAAACAAGTTCTTTCACTACTTAGTTAGCAACTTAAAAATTATAATATCAAGAGCTAGCAAAGGTATACAATAGTCCTCATACATTATTGGTACCAGGGAAAATCAAGGTGAAATTTGGGAGATGAATTCTGGTACATGTATTAAGAGCCATAAAAAATACAGGTTTTCTTTGATCCAGTAATTCCATTTCTGGCAGTCTAACTCATGGAAGTACTCCAAAATACAGAAAAATAGGTATGAGAACATTGGGTATGGCATGATTTGTTTTGGAAAGTATAAATAAGTTAGATTCCCATCAGGAGGAACTTGGCTCAATCAGTTTGGGTGCATCCATTTAGTGAAATGTCATGGGCCATTTAATAGCTATGAAGTCCATCATGGAAAATACAAAAGAGGAAATACTAAGAGGAAAAAATAAGAATGCATAACTGACAACAATATAAAAATATAAATGTAAAAAGAATTATAAGGAATTATAGGTAATTTTCTCTCTTTCTCCCCCAGATTTTATGTAATCTTTTAGTATTATTTTGATAATTTAAATAGAATTTTTAGAAGACCAAATGAAACACAACATATAATACTATATAAAAGTATATAGTATTATAAGAACAATTTGGTGCTAAGTTTTAATATAACTCTCTACCTGAGTCTGACCCCTTGTAATAATTGCTGTTACATTACAGAATCCAGGATCATGGTGTTTCACCATCTGGTTTATACCATCTCTTTAATCAATATTTATGAATATACTTTTCAGGGGTTTTATGAATCATTGTACCTTATAGAAGGTTTTTTTTCTGTTTGTTTTTAAATTAAGTTATTTTGTGAACATCACTGGTACTCAAGCATTTTGTGAACATTATTAATACCTGCTGCCTTTTATATGGAGCAGTTTATATTGAGAAGGATCCCTCATGATGGTGGTGAAACTCTATGCCAGGATGGATTTACATATTCCATTTAAAAACCTGCAGCTTGGAGAGAGATTTCATCCCAGTCCCAGACACATGCCCAAAGAAAATCACTGGAGCAAGACTCATGATAAGTTCCCAATGACTTCAGCTCTTCCTGCAGATTGGAAGGCCTCCAAAATTTCTATCTTAGCCACTATGACTTTCACAAGGTCCAGTCACACACTTCCAGATATATTTCTACTGGGATGATCTGCTTTCATTAAAATTCAATACACCTAAAATGGCCCCAACTGATTATTCTCCTGACTTTCATGTTTCTCACATCAGTATCCACTTTCTAAGTCACTTAAACCCCCCCAAATCAGAACATTAATGATATTCTTCCTCCTTCATACAGATACGAGTTCAACAAGCCCTGTGTGTTTTGGTAATGCTAAAATTATTGCTTTTCCCCACCTCCATGCTTATTTAGGTTTTACCACTATTTCAGAAGTCTTCAAATTAATCTCTGCCTCTTCTCTTCTTCCCTGACCAATCCCACTGTTATATGAATATGTCTAGAGTGGTCATGCAACATTCCGGGACACTAAAAAATTTCAGTACATTCCTTATTACCAACTTGGGTTAAATCACCTATAGCATTCAAAGCTGCTTATCATTTAGAACCAATCTACTTTTCTAGCTTCATTCTCTCACAGCTGCCACATTATACAACTCTGAGGGCACCATTTACGTTACAGAATATACCTGCTCACTATACCTCTAATAGGTGTAACCATACAACTCAGTGTGAAGGGTGCTCTCTGGAGTTGTGCAACATGGAGCTCAGTAACATGGCTCTCTTCCATTCTGGCCAGACAAACCCAATTCTGTGAAAGGGCCCTTTCAGCCTCTGCATGTTTGGATTCTCTCTGCCTAGCAAGCCTAGGCATTAATATCCCCCGTCATTAATATCCCTTCTCTTGGAAACCTTGCCTGGTTTCCTCAACACTTTCCCTGTCTTCTGGCATCACTCTAATTATATTTGTTAAGTTCATGTGTTGAGATAGGTGGGAATTGGACCGAAGTAATTTTTAATCCCTCCTCATTTCAGCACTATCTTTTCTCCACACCTTGGGCAAGTTACTTTACTTCTCTGAGCCTCATCTTCCTGTAAAATGGAGGTAATATCACCCACCCATTCCCATAGAGCATCTGGAAGATTAAATGAGATCACAAATGTGACATAACACACTTGGCATAGTTCCTAGCACATCGTGAATGGTCCACATACATTATTTGTAGTGGTGGAAGTGGCAGCTGCCCCTCAAGTAACGGTCATGGTTTCTATTTATTTTCCTAGCTGGGAAAGGGAGGCCCATGGAGACTGTGCCACTTACAAGCTGTGAAGCCCAGAAAAAGTTCTCCTTACCTTTTGGAATCTTGTTTTCCTTTCCCAATGAAATGATCAAATGACGCAATGAGTAAGAAAATACTTGGTAGACTAGGCAGGTTGTATAAATGCAGGGTGGCAACATCAGCATAAGCACCTGGGTGGCAAGTGTTCTTTTATCCCTTATTCCCCTCTGGGCCTTGCACCACCATGTGGATAAGCATGCTCAGTCTACTCCTATACGACCTACTGAATGTTTGAGCAGAACTTTGTATATGAATCCAAAGAGTTATGGAACATAGTCATTATTTGCTTTTAGAGTTTGAAGAGATTTTAGAGGTTGTTTGCTTCAGTACCCCATCTCACTGTACCTACTGTCATGTCCAGGGTCATAAAGAGATTTAATAGCTGAACTCAGATCTGTATCCCATTTCTCAGGGTTTTCTTCCCATTATTCTTTGCTGACTCCCTATATTAAGCTCCCATAAATGAAAAAAGTCTACATTTAAATGTTATTCATTTTTACATTAATCAGAAACTTAGCAACCTAGTTAAGGGACTTGATGGAAAGTTTTCTTAAAGACAGTAGAAGAACTGCAAATAATAGTGCTGGAATTTCACACCATCTTTCTGTGAAATATTTTCTTTCATCTGCAAGGAAGAGCACTGACTGTAGGTTTGAGCCTGCATCCTCTTGAGAAGAGGAGGATGTGCATAGTGACTGATGTAGGGCAAGCAAATGGGGTCAACACCTAGGACTGGAGTAGAGAGAAGAAGAGGTGGAGGCAGGCATCCTCAAGCTGAGAGGGTTTTCTTTTTTCCACTTCTTTGTTTTAAAAAAGTTTATTTATTATTTCGAGAGAGAGAAAGAGCAGAGTGAGGGGCAGACAGAGAGAAAGAAAGAACCCCAAGCAGGCTCCATACTGTCAAAGCAGAGCCTGATGCGTAACTCCATCTCATGAACCGTGAGGTCATCACCTGAGCTGAAATCAAGAGTCAGACGTTTAACCTACTGAGTCACCCAGGCGCTCCTTTTTTCACTTCTTTAATGCCACTCCTGCTGTTACCATACAGCATGGTTGTATCTTCATCCTCCTTTCCCCGACACAACTCTGTTAGAGCACTTGAATGTACCATTGCCACTAACACTACTCAGATGCTGGGAGTTCCTTGAGGTGAAGGAACTTGTCATTTACATTCTTTTAATCTTCCTTAACACCCAGTAATTTATTATAGAGGTTTTGTGATAATGGATGGATGGTAGGATAAAAAAAAGGGAATAAATAGTGATAGAAGGCCAGACGGAGTGAGGAAGAAAAGCAAGCCAACTTACTCCTTTGCTACCAAGCTTCAAGCACATTTTAGAGTAAGTTTTCAGAGATATCTTGAGTTCATTTTGTTTTCGCATCCCTTAATCCAAAGATTACCAACTGGTGCCCTCTGGGCTAAATTCAATCCAGGCATCTATTTTGTACCCTTCCCATATTGGCCCTCCAACAGAAATAAAGAAATAAAGAAATTCATATTGTAGTGAATTCTTTGCCAACGTTTAAAATTGGGAATGTCATATTTTAAAAGAATCCAGGTTTTTCTGGAAAACTCAGCAACAGTGGTCTTATACTTACATCCCCTTTGGACAGGGCAGACACTGTCCTATGTGCCAAAGTAGCAGTCACTGACATGGATAATAGTCAATTGTCATTTATCATTCATGTTCAAATTTTTAAAAACTCTGACTCCTACTTCTTGCTTATTTTATTTGCTTGGTCCCATTAGACTTTAGAGTTCACCGCTCTGGCTTGCTTCACCTGGTATCACAACCTCTACCCCACACTAAAGGAAGAAAAAGATTGAAGAAGAGAAATTTTACGAAAGTAATGTAGTAACAGTACTCACTCAGCTTCTTCCATGTGTCTGGACTGTACTACTTTACATATCCTAACAGTGTACTCTGTGGATCAGCAACTAGTCTTATCGCCATTTTATAGTTGAGGAAACTGTGGTTTAGATATTAGGTAAGTCGTCTGAGGTTACAATTCACAAGTATTTATAATCCAGATATTTCTGCCTCCAAAGCCTATCGTTGGAACCATTACACTGCCTTTGTACTCTTTCTTAACATATAAATGATGAAATCAGCCCTATAATATACTTTCTTCATCTCTTAGAAAAAGCAAATAAATATTGATTAACTGCACTCAAGCAATTTTAAATTAGGCAGTCAATTTTGAAGTGCTCCAAATCGTGCCTATTTGTGTTCATGCGGTGGTGGGCTGGCATTAATAACATGCCTGGATAAATTCCCTCAGCATTTGGTAGTTTGAAACATCCAACATACAGGTGGGAAGATGTGTATAGCAAAGAAGTACCAGAAAATCTCTTTCTTTTCTTTTCAATTGAACTTATTGTGACACGTAGGGAATTCATTCTGAAAGATGGTGGGTTTCTTAAATGGTGGCTAATTCTGATGCATCTGCAAACACTTGACTCTTTGGGTACCCGAGCTCCTTCTGCAGTCATGTGTGCAGAAGGGGACGTTATCACGGAATCAGAGGCAATCCAGACTCACTGTCATACTCTCCTGCCCCCTTGCAGCATGGGAAGGCTTCTTTGCAGTCTCTTTTTAGTTAATAGCTCCTATGTCTTCATTAAATACATTGGTCTGGTTCAGTTTTTTCCTGGTAACATTTCATTTTTTCTTTTAATTGTGCCCTGTGAAATTTTTCGAGAAATTCTTATTTAAAACAAATGCCTACTCCTACCCCCCACCATTATTATGCAGCATTATAATAACAGATCTTATTGGCTGTTCCACACTGTACGGAAGGCACACGAGACCTTGTCTAACTGTTTATATCAAGGACTATGCAAGCAAAAACCCTAAGTTCATGTAGTGAGCCTGCAGTAGGGTGGAAAGTTGCTTCATTCAAGGGATACCCAAGGGTATTAGAAGGATTGCTGCCTTCTTTTTATGTGAATACCTTGCAAGAATACGTGCCCACAGCTAAAACCAACAAAAAAATTGTTAAGCCTATTTGTCGCCCATTTCATGATCGTAAACCTTCTAGGGAGTCATAACCTAAGCAGCAGGTTGGCCAAATGGGAACAAATGATCAGTTAAATGTAACTGGAGACAGTCTCACAGGTTTTAAATTGTTTTTCTCCTAGTAGGAAGAGTGTGTTCTGATGTTTAACATAGATGTTTGGATTTGATCACGAATTGCATTCCTGACAACATCCTGGAATACACTGTACATTAGAATTTCAGAATACATATTAATGTCTTCGTAAGTGTTCAGTTCACTGGTTTATGCCCTTTTCATTTGACAGCTGCCACAAGAAGCTCCTTTCTGTGGCAGCTGTCAAGTAATGTGATTTCTGGGGTGCTGAAATCCTTTCTCAAATCCCCACCTAAGAATATGATCCCCACAAATCTTTCCCCTGGGCTGGGAATTCCCACCATTAGTTACTGCTCTGTCAGGAGACACCGCTGTCCCTGGGAAATGTGGCCCATTAAGATCTATTAGATCCGCCGCTGTAAAACTGATACATTTATTTCTCTGGACTTATAAATTTTCCCACCTCTGTACCTAGGCAGGGGACATTTGGAATGTTCTTATACATTTTTGTGCCATATCCAGTTGCTTCTCAAAAATCAAAGAATATGGCCCGAATGTTACATCTGCCATAAAAATCATCCCTGACTGCTCCAGCCCAAAACACTGTCTACCACATTAACACTGTACATATTTATGCCTTCACTAATTCATCATTAAGTGAAGAATAGGGTGTTAGAAAAATATTGAAAGCAGAGAAATAAACATGCGGGTTTGCCTTTGGGTCATTTCCCTCAGGGCAACTCTTCTCTAAGTAATAAGTGACCCAGAGGATAAATGCAATGACTTTAGATGATGCATGGATTCTTTTTTAATTTCAACTATTACTTATTTAGTTTTACATTTATTGTCTAACTACATTTGCTACCTAAATGACCCTGGTTTTTTTAAAGGATGGAAGTGATACAAAGGTTTTTTCTTCTTTTTTATTTCCAAAGGTTTTTAAAAAATAAATATATTTGACTAAAAAAGAAGCACGTAAAGTTAATGGGAAACATTTAAATTATAATATAGGCAATACAAAGATATAGCAAAAACAAAAAACAAAAAAAACTGTGAGGTTCTACTCAGCATTTATAGACATCAGGAGAATCATTAAGGGAATTTGTGAAAACTAGAATTTAGAAAGTTGTTTTAGGAAAAACAGACCTGGAAATAAACAATTGGTAAATGCAACTTGGTTAGGGCTGTGATAGGGTTATGATAATACATCTTTAGGATCCCACCCAAGCTATCAGCTGCCAGGGATGGAGCATCAGAGACAAACTGGCTTGTGTACTGCCTATTTGATCCCCCATATCTGACCATGTCTGAGTGTATATCTCATCTCCTTAGAAACTACTTGAGGGACGCCTGGGTGGCTCAGTCAGTTAGGCGGCCGACTTCGGCTCAGGTCATGATCTCACGGTCCGTGAGTTCGAGCCCCGCGTCGGGCTCTGTGCTGACAGCTCAGAGCCTGGAGCCTATTTCAGATTCTGTGTCTCCCTCTCTCTGACCTTCCCCCGTTCATGCTCTGTCTCTCTCTGTCTCAAAAATAAATAAACGTTAAAAAAAATTAAAAAAAAAAAAAGAAACTACTTGAGCCTTGGCCCAAGAGGGAAGGATTCCCTATGCCTTATCATCCCTCCACACAGTAGTGCGTGCATGTGAACTAATTGTTCCTCAAGTTGATATCTAAGGAAATGCATTGTTTTTCATGGATCTAGCAGATAAAATAGAAATGGATGTACATTTTAGACTTGTCATCTTACCACCTTCCGGATTTATAATCTTAGTATCTCTCAATTAGTAATAAAAATTCCCTCATATTTTGTTGTTTGTTTTTTTTTTTTTTTTTACAGTGTCCTGATAAATGAGCTAAAGCTCTTGGGAAATACCTTACCAAAAAAGATTGTGTTTCAAAGAATAACCAAGATCCAGCTAAATAGGACTCTGTAGATTGAGGAGAGGGGAGCTAGTTATAAATCCTGGAAACTCGGAATTTACAAGATTCTACCCAAGATCTCTGTAAAACATCTGTCGTGAAGATCTGAGTAACTTCACGGCTTGATACAGGCAGGGCACACACGTTTCCTCTCCAACTTCACTTTCTTTTCTGTCCTCTGGAGTCTCCATGTAAGGCAGATCCCCTAGGAAATAGCCTAACTCTGAGAAGAACCCAGGTTTGGGTGTCAGACATCTCCCGGGTTGGAATCGTAGTTCTGCTGCTATGAGCTGTATGACCTTGAGCATGTTACTTAACTTCTCTATGTTTCCTCATCAGTAAAATAAGATTCATAGCACCGTATCTTTACAAGGTTTGTTACAAAGTTTTGTGGTAAGGAATGTAAAACACTTGGGATATATGGTGGGATTCATTTTATGATTATTATTGTATAAAAGGAAGTTTTTCTGGAAACAGTGTTATTTTGACAATATGAGGTGGATTACTCTTAATATCCAAAATTTAAGATGAGCCTGAAAGTAAGAAAGAAAGAAATACATGATGCACATAGGTTCTCACACATCAGCTGAGATCTTGCTAGAAATGCAGAATCTCAGGCTCCAACCCAGGCCTACTGACTCAGAATCTGCATTTTAAAATGATCATCAGGTGAGGCCGGTGCATCTTAGGATGGGATAAACACTGGTGAGTGGTATTTCCTCTTCCTCTGTTTTTTAATCCTGGACAAGAGGAACTTGTCAGACAAACTTCATTTCTTGAGCAGCTCAAAAATAATGAAAAACAACAAAAAGAGTACCATGCACTCTTTGAAGCACTTGGCATGCATTAATTTGTTTAACCCCCACAGCAGCACAATGAAATGCATACTGTTATCATTCCCATTTTACAACTGAGGAAACTGAGGCACAGAGAAGTTAAGTCACTTAACAGGAGCTATACAGCTAGTAAGTGCAGGTTCTGGGATTGCAACCCAGGAATTATGGCTGTAGAGTCTTTGCTCTTAACTACCATGGATTCCAGCTTCTTCCTTCTACCATTTCTCTAAATCGTGGTTGAACTAAAATATGTGATCCAAATACGGATGCACCTGCATCTTCCCTCCAGGCAAATATTTTGCCCCCAAACTCCCTGGTTTCATCTAGAAGTGAATCTAGAAGTTAAGGTTCACAAGCCTTAATCTTCCCCAACTGCCTCTGTCAGTGTTTAGAGCTGCATTTCTTCTTCCTAGACTTAGTAGGAGCTTCCTCGGCTGACTTGCTGTCATGATATTTCTCCCACTCCAGGCTGTTCAAATTCTATAGCAAGAATTATCTGGTAGCTCTGATCACCTGTTCCCATTTCAAAACTTCAAAAGCTTCCCTATTTGATTATAATGCACCTGCCTCTACTTGAGATCCGTTTCCTCCTAGATCCTGCCTCAAGCCTGCCTTTTCAAAACTATTTTCAACCATCTGCCCCAAAACATGCACACTCACAGAGTGCCCCAGCTGCACGCTCACTTTCATGGGCCATGCTTTTATCTCTCTCTAGAATGCCATTTTCCATATTCCGTCATCCTGAGCCATACTCAGGCCCCTCACAGATACTACATTTTCAAGAGACTTCTACATGTGCAGAGCCAAGATTCATCTTTCTCTCCCCCTTTCTTGTCCAATTCTGTGACTCTCTCACAGAAATACCTTGTATTAATATGGGACATGTGCCCTGTACTAGGCTAGTTAAATGTTCTCTGAGTAAAAATATTGACCATAGGTAATGAATGCTACAATCTACTGTCAAACTTGACTTCCTGAAGCATATTTATCCAGTCCTCTCTACAAAGTATCTGGCATTTAAGCAATTGCATAATAGTCCATTAGGGAAGGTGGTAGGAGAAGTCCCCCTTCACCCTGGAGCAGATTGCTCTGAGAAATCTTATTCATTCATTGATTTTCAACACATGTGAAAAGCAATGAATCTTGCATGAAGACCAGTAAATAGCTTCATTGCTATCCCACTCCACTCACCTGTTCTCCCTTTATACCTAAGTTTATTTTACATGCATACATATATTTTTAGACATACGTGTAAAAAATAGTTTGAGCTGGAGCCACTGTCCAAAAGAATTCATTTTCTAAAAATGTACATACCCTTTGATATGACACCTTACTTCTAGAAATCCCAAGAAATTACTGTGAATACATGCAACGATTATGCTACGAGGATGTTCACTGCAGGGTGGTTTATGATAGCAAAAATTCAAAATAACTTAAATGTCCAAATTGACAGTGATTAAATAAATCATACTGCATCAAACTAGTGGCATTCCATAGGTAAAATGGTATTGAAAATGTTTGTGGAAATAGGTTCACAATATATTTTTAATTGAACAAAACATGTACGAAAGAATAGAGAACCCAGAAATAGACCCATATAAATATGTCCAACTGACTTTTGACAAATGTGCAAAAGCTATTCAATGGAGGAAGAGTAGTCTTTTTAACAAATGATGCTGGGGTAACTGAATATATCCAGGCAAAAATAAAATAAAATAGATAAATCTTGACATAAACCTTATACTTCATAAAGTATTTAATAATGGATGGTAGATTTAAATGTCAAATGTAAAACTAGAAAATATGTAGAGGAAAACATAGGATAAAATCTTTGGGACCTAGGGATAGGCAAAGAGTTCTTATATATGAAACTGTAAGAATGGTCCATAAAAGAAAAAAAAATTGACAATGATAATGTAGACTGTCAAAATTAAACACTTTTGCACAAAAGGCCCTACAAGGGAATGAAAAGACAACCTATAAGCTGGGAGAAAGTATTTGCAAACTACATATCTAACAAGGACCTATATTTAGTCCTTGAGAATGAAGAATTCTCAAAGCTCAGCAGGAAACAAAGAATAAAAAAACAAAAATCCAGTTGGAAAATGGGCAAAAGACATGAATAAACATTTCATCAAAGAGGATATATAAATGGCAAATAAACATATGAAAAGATGTTCAACATCATTAGCCATTAAGGAAATGCAAATTAAAACCACAATGAGATGTTACTTCGCATCTATCAGAATGGATAAGTAAAAACTGATGATAATACCAAATGCTGGTGAGGACTTGAAGAAACTGGAGCACTCATTGCTGGCTGGAATTTAAAACGGTACAGTCATTCTGAAAATTAGTTTGGAATTTCTAACAACAATAACAAATAAAACAAAACCTAAATATGCATTTAGTGTACAAACCAGCACTCACATTTTTGGGCATTTACTACCGAGAAATGAAAACTTATGTCCACACAAAAACCTATACATCATTGTTCATAGCAGCTTTATTTGTAATAGTAAAAACTGGCAATGGCCCCAATATCCTTCAGTGGATGAATGATTAACTGTGGTACATTCATATGGGAATACTACTCAGCAATATAAAGGGATAAACTATTGATGTGTGTAACAATTTGGATGAATCTCATGGGAATTCTGTTGAATGAGGAAAGCCAATCTCAAAAGGTTACACATGCATGATTCCATTTATATACATTTGCACAATAACAAATTTATAGAGATGGAGAAGAGATTAATGGCGGCCAGGGGTTAGAGATGGGTGGAAGAGGGAAAGGGGAGGGGTGTGACTGTAAAGGGGTAATGCAGGGATCTGGGTGGTGATGGAGTAGTTCTGGATCTTGATTGTGGTGTTGATTCTATGAATCTGCATGTGTGCTATGATTTAAAAAAATTTTTTTTTAACGTTTATTCATTTCTGAGAGACAGAGACAGAGCATGAGCTGGGAAGGGGCAGAGAAAGGGAGACACAGAATCTGAAACAGGCTCCACGCTCTGAGCTGTCCTGACGTGGGGCTCGAACTCACGGGTTGTGAGATCATGACCTGAGCTGAAGTCGGATGCTCAACCGACTAAGCCACCCAGGTGCCCCTGCATGTGTGCTATAATTACATAGAACTACACACAGATACAAACTCATGCATGCATATGAGTACATGTGAAACTGGTGAAATTGAATGAAGTCTGTGGATTGTACCAATATGAGTTTCCTAGTTTTGATACTGTACTTCAGTTATCTAAGATTTTACCATTGGGGAGAACTGAGTGAAAGGTACACAGGTACCTCTGTGTACTACTTTTGTAATGCCCTATGAATCTACACTTATTTTAAAATAAAAACTAAAAAGAAAAGAACTATTTTGCTACATGTGATAACTTGGATGGATTTCAAGGACATTATACTAAATGAGAAAAATCACATCTCAAACAGTTACATAGTGTATAATTCCTTTTATATAAGATTGTGTATTGATGGTTGATGAAAATGTTACTACAGGCTTTCAAGAACTTAACCCTGAATTTCCTCTAGAAGAAATGATTCAGTATTTGCTAATTGTTTGTAGTGACTTTACAGAACATAACTACCATGAAAGCAAGAATCAACTTTATATAATTCTCATAATGGCAGAATTATATAGACAATACATTAGTAGTTGCCCAGGGACAGGGACAAGGAGGATGGTGATGGAAGGACAGACAATAAAGGATTCCACAATAGTTTTATGTAATGGAATAGTTTTGTATATATATTATGTAAATCTGTACATGGAATCAAATTGCATGGATGTATACATACACAGGTATAGTTGCTATTATATAAGTGTCAGGTTCCGGCTTTTGATACTATATTACATTTACATAAAGTGTAACCATTGGGGAAGCTGGGTGAAGGATATGCTAGACTCTGTACTATTTTTGCACCTTCTTGTAGTTTATAATTATTTCAAAATATTAAAAGTCTGCAAAACAAAATATATAAATTTTAAACTATACAACCACATATATATAATTTAAAATTGATAACTACAACTTGAAATTTCAAGTCCTAATTATAACAGCTGATTATTATAAAAGTTTAGGAGGAAATACCAAAGTTATCTAGGATGATATCATTGTGTGCTAGGGGAAAAGTATCTTTAAATTTAGATTTAGTCTTGACTACAATTAAATTTAGCCAGGATTTAGATTTAAATTTTATTCAGTATAGAGATAACTTTAATGTAACAAAAATTTAATCTATAATGTTAGTGTTTTCCTATAAATTTGGGAATCAACTATATATATTTTATAGTTAACTTTCATATAATTAATTTCATATAATTTAATTTGAAATATTAAAATTTATTTACTACTTGAGTGTGTCCAATAAATTAGCTTGTGTTTCTATCTTAAAATATAATGGATTAAATGAATTAAAATTTTAGTTTAGATTGGGAAGTAAAAGAATTATATTAAGATTACAAATATTATTGGAATATGTAAGAAAAGATTCATCATATATAGAGGTTTAGTGTAACAGAATTACAAAAGTTACTTAAATATTAGGGAAAATTTGTTAAATAGAGGAAGTATTTAATTTCATCTTCAACATATAATATATAGTAACTTTATAAATGCATTACGAAGTTTAAAGAAATTTCACTTATTGTACACTTTTAAAAGTGGTAAAGATATGTAAATAGAATAATAAGATACTCGGTATGTTAACTAACTAGAATTTAAATAAAAACTTGAGGGGTACCTGAGTGGCTCAGTTGATTGAGTGTCTCTTCATTTTGGCCATGATCTCATGGTCTCTTGATTTGGTTATGGTCTCATGGTTGTGAGACTGAGCCCCACCTCAGGCTCTGCTCTGAGTGTAGAACCTGGTGGTTGGGATTCTCTCTCTCCATCTCCCTCTGCCCCTCCCCTGTTCTGTCTTTCAAAATAATAAATAAGTAAGTAAGTAAATAAATAAATAAATAAATACTTGAAACAAACAAAAAAACCTTCAGAAAAAACTAGACTTATGAATATGTGACTTAAATAAATAGAATATTAACATTGTTTTAAAGTAGTTCCAGAATATTCCCTTTTCCATATCCTGAAGAATATCCAAACCTCAAGTTTATACTATAGGATATAGATACTCATTTCATTGGTATGTAGGCATTACAAAAGAGAATTATGAAACTCTTTTATTATGGGTAAATGATGGAAATGAAAAAAGGGAAACAAAATAACACAATATAACTTAAATATGATGTATAGAAGATTAGTCAAACCTTATTCATTTGAAATATTCTATATTTTATATTGATTTACAGATACATTCACTGAATTTCCTAAGAACTCAGAAAAATATCATCTCTAGTTTTTCTCATTAAGAAGGTGTGCAATTCTGAAAAACAGCTTTGAGGATTCCTTGTCCCCCGCCCTCCTCTTGAAATGAAATGAGCATGAGTTTTGATGTCAGAAGTGAGTTTAAATCCTTGCTCTGACTCTTATCAGCCATACCACCTTGAGCGAAAATCATTTAACTACTCAGAACCTCTGTTTACTTTTCCGTAAAATGAAAATAATAACATTTGCTCATATAAAAGTATTTGTCATAAAGCAGGCACTTTGTGGAGGGATTCCCCCCTTTTCCCTTTAACTTTATGGATATTGTCAATCTTGTACCTGATCATGCTTCCTCCTTTGCTTGTGGACTGGAGCAGTGGCAGCCTTGGTACTCTCGTGAAAAGGGTTATGCATTTCTGTGTGTGCATCTCACCCTTGGTCTTATTGTTCAAACTTTATTTTCCCTGTGCCTTACCTTTCTCTGGTAAGTGTCTTATCTCTCACATTATATTTATGTTGGGAGCCACCTTAAGTCCTTTGTGAAAGGTGTTGGGGGAAAGGTACTGGATATGTATTGGCTGGTTCCTTTTCCCCCTTCCATGACTAGACACCAAAAGACAGGCCCTTCCTCCCTCTGTCTGTGGTGGACAGGTCTTCCAGGGCTTATGAGAGCCCACCCTGCTCTCAGCAGGCTCATAGAGTTTCATTTAGACTAGGTTAAGTAAAGAAGTGGCAATTGGAATCTTCTAATACGTTCGGCACTTGATTCTTCAAGTGACTATTAGCTGTTTTGTGTAAAGCTCACAGCAAATTCTTAATCCTCAACCAGCTTTCACCTGTCACCCAGCTGTTTTCTGCTTAGGGAATTAAAGTTGATGTTTGTAACTAAGCAAAATAAAAGTATTTCTTTAAGAAAAAGTATGTTTTTTAGGTGAAGTGTATGGGTGCATGACACATTTCAGAAAAAAATAAGTGTCCCAGATTGTAATTTGATTTTTTTGGGGTTCAATTTTAGCAGTTAACTGTAGTACATTGTTACAGTTATTGATTAGATATTTCTTTTTCCCTGTTGAAAAGCACTGTCACTGAAAGAGATAAAACTCGTATTCCCTAAACTTTAAGAGTGAAAAAAAACATATGCAAATAAGTATGAAAATATTTTCTGAGGTTTTGAGTGGGATCGAGATGTGTGTACTGTGTATATGTTTAAAATCCTTCCACCTGGTCAAAATGCTTTCAAAAGAGAAGGAATAGCTGATGCCTGTTGTTCGGACTGGAGAGTATTGTGATTACATTGAAAAGCGTGGCCTCTCTTGAAGTTTAGTTTTTTACTTCCTTTATTTGAGTATAAAGCAAAAAGGAGATTTCTCTAAGATGTCCTAATAGAAGCTTTTGAGTGATCTGCAGAGGTAGCATTGAGGTGAATGGAGTCCATCAAGATTTGCCAGAAGTATGAAATAATTATCGAAAGGATTCCATTAGAGACAAAGCTACCTAGACTAATAGAGACAAAAAAGGCTGACCCTTTTCAGGCTCTTAACTTTCTCTAATGGATGGCCGTAAGTTAAAATCAAGATTCAACTGGATCATTGATTCTTGAAAGAAAAATATTGAGTATAGTGGCACATAAGCAAAAGCTGGAAAAATGGTCAGATAGATTTATCTTTCAGTTAAAGCTTGTAATGACAAGTATTTTTATTATTTCCTAGGATTTGTTTTTGTTTTCTGAGCTCACAGGAATAGAGGGTAAATGATGGGTTACATTTTCATGGAGTAAATATTAGTTTTAATAAAGAAATGAAGACTGCCTCTAATAAATGCAACATGGTTGTCAGTTCAACAAAAAATCATCTGCGGATTTTTAAAGATAGTTGCCATTAGACGTTACCTGTTAAGTGCAGAGTGATTTGTGGCTACTAATTGACCCATGTGTCAAATTTTGCACTTTGCTCTGAGGGGATTATGGAAGTGCTTCTCCGACAGAAAGTCCTAGAGGTATATCTTGCAGCGTGCACTTCAGGAGCCAACACATGGCATATGCACACAAACATGTACTTAGCTAGGATAAAATGGGTCCAATACCTGAAGTTATCAGAAATTTCCTGTGTTGGTTGAAAGCAGCAACTGATGCCTTTGCCTCTGGTTGTTCCAAAGCGCTTTCTTCCTGCAGCTGGGTAGAAGTGTTCTGAGTATCAAATTGGTGATTAAGTGGTCTGTTATGGAAGGAAAATTGCTAATAATAGATAAAGATATTGCCATTGTCTGAGTGCAGGGTCAGCTGAAGTCATAGATGTCAAGGAGAGAAGTCAAACTGGATGAGGCATTTTGGTTGTCATTTAAGTTAATACTACCGTTGCTCCTGATAAGCAAGCTGGGTTGAAGTGGCCAGTAATATTAACATGGAAGAATCTACTTTTAAATCTCAAACACAGCACTAGGATGAATAAGAAAATTCTGTACCATTTATATGGGCATGTTAGTATACTCAGTATCCTTGTTAAAAGCTGATCATTAATAAATTTTATCAGTACCCAAATTAATATTCTGAGGGAATATAGGAAAACTGAGAGCACAGTTAATGAAACTTCTTTCCAGAGAATCACATACTATTGGTGTAATTTTATGTTGAGCCTAATAAAGAATTTCATAATAATGACTCAGCAGATTCTGGATACATTTCTATCAAAGTTTTCTAATTTATCTCATTGAAAACTACAAGTATTTTACAGAATCAAATAAAGTTAGTTAATCAACCAATAAATAGTGATTAAGTAAGTCAATATAGATACCAACACACACACACACACACACACACACACACACACACACACACACACACATATATGATGAAGTGAAATCATGTATAGTTGGACTTTTATTCATAAAATATTTTATGAAATCTAAAGTAATTTCTCTTAAATATAATACTACCTACATGTTATTCTGAGTTCCAAAACTTCAGGTAACTATTGCCTCACTATGTGTCTGTATTATAATATTTGTATAGTTATACTTTCAAAACAAGTTTTCATATATATATATATTTTTTAATTCTTCCTTAACAATTCTATAAAGTAGGTGGAAGAAATATTACCATTAGCTTTGTTTTACAGATGAAAATACTGAGGCTCAGAAGATTCAAGTAAGAGATTTATCCAAAGTCACACAACAACAAAATGGCAGAGTCTGGAATAAAATCTGTCTTCTCATGTTTTCAAAAGTTGTGGGGTGTGGGTGTAAGTGTGGATGAGGTGGGTAGTTACCATAATTACTCTTCATAGCTGAAGATACTCATGCTGATGTCCTTTGTAATAGAGTGATTTACTAGGTGAAAGAGCGGGGTAGGGGAGAGAAAAAGAAGAGAGAAAATTAAAGAAAAAAATATATATATAGGTCCACTTTCTACAGTTCCTGTTTTGTGAATGTCTGTTTGCTTGTAAGATGTTTTCATGTTTTGTGACTCACATGTATGCCTTCTAGACTACATGAAATCGTTGTTCAAAAAAGAGAAACTATGTCACAGAAAATGAAAATTGTCATCCAAGTCAGTGTCAGCTAAGCTATTTGCAAAACAGTATCCTCACAAGTATGGCCTCTGGGAGCCATTGATTGAAGCTAAACTAGACTGAAGGACACCAGCACTTAATAGTATTAGAAAGTTTATATTAAAGCTGTTGAAATAACACTTACATTGGTATCATAAAATGAGGTTGGAAGGTTTATTATCACTTTTTCTTTTTTTGCCTAAAAATCTCTTACTTTTATGTTTGACTCGTGAATAGGAAATATCTAACATACTATGCTAGATCTAGAAATGTCTGCATGGACTTTAAGTATGGAGAGTACAATTATATCCTGATTGGTTATAGTAGTATTTTATAACATTCACAGATTTAGTGTGTCTTAATGGGATAGAATAATTTGTAATTATCTCCTAGGACTGTCTTGAGAAACAAATAAATCAATGATTATGAAGTAAGTGCCTTCTATAAATTTGACCCTTGCCATGAGAGAGTAACCCAAGCTAAGTGCCCCATAGCATATCTCTATTCTCATAGACAAGAGTTTATAAGTTGAGGATTTATTAAAAAAATCTTAGGATATGGATAATAAAAATATTGGAATATGTACTCAATTCCCTGCATTATAATGAGAATTATGGAGTCAGAATTTTTAAATGTTACATAATTCATTTGTTGACAGAATTGATCAGGTCCAAATGCTATTTTTGATTTTGTAGACAACACTGATGAATAATTTGGAAGAAAGAACACTAGAGTATGAATGTCTTAGAAATGCTGAAATGTTTTCAATATATATCAAAATATAAATCCCACTAATTATGCATTTATATTATATATTATACTCTGGGCAAGAAAAGGGAAGAAAAAAGCTTGATTCTTCTCTAATTGGTTTTTCAGGGTTTCAAGTAACTATCATATGTTGAATGGATAGCCTATTTGGAGTGAGCGGGCCTGAAGTAATGAAAATACGCAGGGCAAAAGATCTGCCAATAAGAAGCTTTTTTAACATGATGGAGGTTGTAGGTTTCCCAGCTATATAAGGAGGAAAAAGGATAATGGTGCAGAGTACAGATTCTGATAGTCCAAATGTCAGGCCAATCTTACCAAGTAGCAATACTTGTGTAATAAATTAAACCAAGCTAAACTTGGTTTAACTCCAAGGAACAGTGTCATAATTATCTATCTATCTATCATCTATCTATCTACCTATCTATCTATCATCTATCTATATACCTATCCATCTATCTATTCTACATAATAAGAAAGGAGACAAAGAAAGCATTTGGCTTTTAGATGAAATTAACACCGTCAGAATATTTTCAGAGCCAAGTGTTTTAAAATGTTGACATGTTACTAGGTTCCTTTGCCATTAAATATATATGTAAATATATATGCCATTAAATGTGTGTGTGTGTGTGTGTGTGTGTGTGTGTGTGTGTAGAATATATAGAAAATGTCCAATTGAGAAAGTCTTGGAGAAAATCTGCCTACTCCGTCAACTGCTTTTGGGACATGGTTCAAGGGCAAGCAGAAGAAAGGAGGAAGGTTCATTTAAGTTCACATTAATAATAAAAAAAAATTTTGGATTGGGTTTGCATCCCTTTCAAATGGAAAAAAATGTGATTCCTTGGGACTTCTTTTTATATTTTACATAAAGAGAAATAAAAAATCTCTTAATATTATCAAAGATTTAACAGGTTCAGAGGTCTAAAGATAGAGCTCATCCTCGAGTTAATAGCTTTACTGGTAATATCTTTAGCTGAAAAAGTTTTAAATGCGATTTACATGGAACAAATCAGTTTTAGGCTTCAACATACATTTCAATCTGAAGCAGTTTGCAAAATCCAACTAAATATATCAGCAAAACACTTCACTTATTTGAGATAAGCACATGTATTTGCAAACGAGTCTCTCTTTATATTATAAAGTAGAACCAATTTTTACTTAGAATTTTATTTTCTTGTCATTATATGCTAGGTCTTTGTTTTATTTATTTATTTTTTTCTCTTTCCCCTTGATTAAATAATTAATTTGACTTAGATTCTATATGTTAGTAATCAATCTCTGTCTCCCTCCAAAATCTACCTTATCTGTTAAGAGTCTGCATGGTTGAGTTTGTATAAACTCCATAGCCAGTTAACTAAATGCATTTTTTCATTTCTCAGCTTTTGTTTTGAACAAATAAAAAAAAGCAGCTTTTATTTATTTTTCTTTTTGTATATCTTTTGAGAAAATCAATCAAATAATACAAGATTGGAGGAAAGGGCCATATTTGTAACTATTGTACTAAAGTCTCTTCATTCTGTGTCTACATAGATACAGGTTACATAAATGTCAACATGAAAATAATTTAAAGTTTTATTTCAAAATAATGATGTATGCTGATTGGGGCTGTCAATGCACTGATAAGAAAACAAATGAAGTATTCCCATGATAGATGAAAATCTTGAGTAAGACTTTGAATTTCTGAATTTTTCAATTATACACACATTAACTTCAGTACATAAATTTTACGGCCAGGCTATTCTCAAAAAATGGATACTCTCCTCCTTATTTTCCAGTGAGATACCCAGTGGAAGATTAACACTGCATCTAGGAAGAATCAAACATAGGATGTCTGTTTCAGCTGGTGCAAAAAAATAAAGCCAATAAACTAAAAAAAAATGCTTCACACTTGCTTTCAAACTGTTAAGTCGCTAGTGTTTTACCATTGTTTGAAACATTTAAACATTTTGTCACATATTTAAATTACGGATGGGCCACTGAGTCATTTTCTTTATAGCTCATCACCCACTGTTTGTAAATTATCCATGATCCACATGAGCCTGGGACAAACAGCCATATGTGTGTGGGATTTAGAGGAAGGAAGTTCTCTTTTGTTGCAGAACTATTGCTTCTGTCTTACTTCACTCACTTGATTTAATACTTCAAAAACTGACTTATTTTTTCCTGTGCATGATTTTCCTGCCTGTTTTGTACATCTAGCAAGCATACAAATAATATCTTAAGATTGAATATCAGATCTGGGCATACTTTTCCATGAAAGATAAAATGATTATGTTTTAAAAGTCATTCTGATAAAATGATAGCCAAAAGATTAAAAATAAATTCAGACTAATCAAATTTTTAGGATGAAAATTTTCTAAGCCAGTAGGATAACAAGAGTAAATTTGTTTACCGACATACAGCACTAAGGAATATTATAGAATTACAATTTTAACCTGAAAGATTATTTATTTCAACACCCCTGTTGATAGGAGAAAAAGCCAAAAGCTTCTAGAGTTAGGTGACTTGCCTAAAATTATACTACAGTTGACCAGGAGAGTTATTTATTCATTTATTCTACAGATATTGTTGGAGAACATACTATATGTTGAATATGGTGGAAGATCCAAAGATCCAGACCATATTTGATAGTCATGAGAAATTAATAAGATAGTAGAGTAGAAAGACACACAGATAACTAAACTAGAAAGAGAATATAATATCATAAGGGTAATACAAGTAAAAGAAATTACAGGATTTGAGAGAAAAAGTTTAGAACTCAAATGTTCTTTCTCCTGGTTTATCTCTACCCCCACTAGAGTATAAACTCCATTAAGGCAGGGATCTTCCCATGTGTCATAAAGTATTTGGTACATAATAAATGCTCTATGAATGAATAATTGAATATTCTTTCCATAGTGTAATGCTGCCTTTTAAAAGCAGTAAATGTGTATACTCCTTCTAGACAGCATTTATCCTCCTCACAATGGCTAGAAGATCTGCTCTCTCATTGACTATCCTGTGTTTAATACCATTAAATATTCCTGTTTTGCCATATTTAAGCAATAAAATAAAATACCCTCATATTTATCTTTAAAGTATGCAGCTTGTAAATCATGCATTCTAAAGTATAGAATTAAAAACATGAACAGAGCCAATCTCATTTTTCCTAACCTATTCCTAGCATATATAACACATATGTCTTATAACTAGGAAAGTGGGTTTTATATATATATTTTTTTTTCTTGGAAAAAAAATTTGGCCTCTTTTCATTGTGAAACTTTTGGCTTCTAGGATATAGACTAATATTTTAATCCTCAAATACACATGCTCACAATTAAAGAACTTGGGAAGATTTCTAATAAGAAAAATGGACATTGTTATATGACCATGCATGAAATCCTAATGCTTTTAATTATAATCTGTGTGATTTAAAGGGGGGAAAAGAGAGAGAAATGAAATGTCATCTCTAGGGCATGTATTTCAGGGCAAAAGGACTAGAATGACTTAAAAAGTGTGACAACCTGTTTGGGTCTCTATAAGTAAAAGAAAATGAAGAACAGGAAGAAAAATCTCAGGCATAGGGCCTTGTTCTAGCCAGAATTATTCAGATAGTTTTCTTTGATTCCCTCTTTACTGTTGGATAAACATAATGCACTTTTAAAATTTGTTTAGAATATTTTATGAAAACCATCCTCTTTACATATCATATTCATATTGAAGAGTGTGAAGAGTATTTTTGCAAGAAAAATGTCAAATAGGGCAATACTGAAAGTTAGCATTTTTGAGAGCTTCACATAGTATATTATTTACATAAATATTAGAAGTACTGTGTATACATAATTCTTTTTATTTTTTTTGAATAATATTCAATTATAAGAATATGTTAAAGACTGAGTCCATTAGTTAGATTTCATCTCTGAATTCTAAAACATGGAATAACCTATAGTATATCATAATCAGATTGGAATTCTGAGCATATCTAATACATGGATCATTTGCTAGAAAATAAATTTTCTTGCCTTTACCCAGTAAAGGGAGAGGGCATTAATTTAAATTTAAGCTGAAATAGCAAATCTGGCTGAAAATAAGGAAAAAGTATGTATTTAAAATTGAGGAGATAATAGCGATGATACAATGTTTTATTTTGAGAAATGCACATTTTAAAGTTATTCAGAAATAGCTATATTATGAAAAGTACTCCAGCACTTTTTGGCATTTTTACTGTTTAAGTAAACATTAAAATTTTTAAGTATATAATTATATGTGGCCATCAGAGTAGTCCTGTGTCACGAAATACACAAGGAATTTGAGTCATTATGTACTTTGAAATATCCTAACAATAATTATAAGATTTTTTGAAATCATATCAGATTTGGTTAATTATCAATTATTATTACAACATGGAAAGAAGTTGTAAGTCTCCTAGTGCTGGCAAAAACTGTTTAAAAAAAAAAAAAAGCAGCAGCCCCAACCAATATAACGGCAAAGTAAGTATTCTTAGTAGTGGAGTTAAATATTTTAAATTATACTGGTTTGTGACTCAGTATTCAGCGTATGGTCCAGGGATTGTGCAAAAGTAAAAATTGCATGACAGAGATATGAAATTTCTAATCTAATACCATAGAAATAACTGTTTGACGTTTTATAATTTTGTAAAGAGCAGGACACAAAATACATCTGGTTACAAAACAAAAGTCTAATAAATGTACCTTTGCATGGCTGACTTTGAAGTCCTTCCTTATAAATGGGCAATGCATTTTGCATTTTTTGGTCATTTTCCCCAAGTGCCTTTCAGTTGTAACAATCTGAGTTCAGTTTCCTAAGAAAGAAGCCCCTCTTTCTCATTCGTCACATCTAAGAGGTTAGAGAGTATGTTTAAACAGATATATTTTCTTTTCGTCTAACCTTGTCTGGAAGATATAGGAAAACTAATTTGCCTTATTTACATATGGCACAATCTATCCAGTATTCAAGGGTTTGTCAGAAACAGGAACCTTGTGCATTTCCATGGTAACCGATGGCATGCTGACAGTATCTGGCTTGTTGCAGCTTCGTCTAGGCAGGCCGGCAATTAATCAGCCATCTACATGCACAAAATTCTTTGTGAGTGAATGGCAGCGCGCCTCTGTAGTGCTGTCTGTGCTTTTACAATTTTGTATTCCTGCCGGGCAAAGTACTTTTTTGTCTCTTCTATTCATTTTCCATAGCTCCCCAAAATGTGCTAGAAAAGAGTATGAGGGGGTGGGGAGAAGGGAAACACATCTACCTGTAATTTCAAACTGACATTATTTCTCTCGAGCATCAAATATGCCAGGGTGTGTTTCTTCCTTTTATTCCATGCCTCATAGCGTGTTTGCCTTTTATTTTTTTCTGAGTTTTCTTGGGTTTGTGCTAGATAGTCCCTTAATCTGTGTCTCAAGGCCCTTTATTGTGGTGGAAGTAGGGCATACCTACTAAAGCAAGTCTGTGCGTAAATCATGGCTGGACCTGTGTCTGCAATGTGGAGGAGCCTTGAAGTCCTTTCACGTTCTTTAGTTCTGTCCTCTCAGCTATGTAGAATGGGATATTATTCCCATTTTGCAGACTGAGAAGCAGAGCAGTTAAATGATTCACTTCTCCCATTGCAAGTTTGGGGTAGAATACTTCAGTGGTCTTGCCCCTGTACCAACACAGAGACACTGGCAGTTTCCCTTTATGTATAGTGATGTGTTAAGGTATAGGGATCACTCTTGTTTCATTTGGGATCCTGGAGTTTCTTCCTCAAAAAATAGTAGTACCGTTTAATTTTTTCAATTGGAACATTGTATTGTCTAGGATCTGGACAACAATGTGAGGAAGTCAACAGTTTGGGCCTTGCCTTGGGTGGTTATAAGAAAATCGTATTTGGATTTTGCCTTTGACTCTCTGTGTCACATCTGGAGAAGCCATGTAGGGTCTTTCTCGTAAAAAGGAGGGAATGGATTCAATATCCTGAAGGGTCCCCCCACAACTGAAACTCTATGATTCTTCAAATTTTCTAAAACCTTATTTTAGATAGTTGTAGGTAAAGATTAAGATCCATAATATGTTCAGTCTTTTGTCCTTGAAAGATGACAGAATGATTTGCATTGAATTGAATTGAATAAATTTCTTTTTCAAAAAGGAAAAAGAAAGATTTGACATCTGGGTGGTTGACAAATCTCAGAAGGTCAAAGCTCACTGAGTGAGATCAGATTTGGACATTAGCATTTCCACAAAATCCACAGAGCAAAAATTTGGTTACTTTCAAATTTAAGTTCAAGCAATGTATCTAAGGAAAATTTTAAGTATATTGGGGCCTAAAGATATTAAATTTCTGAAGAGTTTCATGCATTGAAAGAGAAGTTTTTGTTGGGAGAATTTTGAAGAAAAAAACAACAACGAAGGTGTTTATTAATAGAGCGGAAGGAATAAAGGTAAAAACATATAATTTTTAATATTTTCTATAAATCTAAGGTCATTTATTAACTTAGGGATATACAGTTAATTGTATAAATACATCTTATATATAGCTATCTTTTTAATAAGCTTATTACTTCTGATTAAAAAATAATTTTTCAAGGAAGAAACATTTATTATATAATTTTCCTTCACAATGAAAAGAATTCTTTTATAAAAATGTAACTTCAGTTTGAAAGTAAATCCCATTTCAATAAAATAAAAATAAGGATGCTTCTTTCATGCAAATATTTTGCCACTCTCTTTTCAATTCTGTTTCATTTGTTTCACGAATGACAAAATCTCTAGTATCCAACTATTTTCTTCTATTTTGTCTTTCTGTTAAAAAAAAAGTTGACGTATGAACGCAAAGCTTCTGTTTTCTCCTAAACAGTGATTGTCCATCCTTTTTGTAAGTGCTGCAAACACAAGGGACTCATTAATTATTCCAGATTCAGTTCTCTTACTTGTGTATATGCCAACCCTAAGTAACATACTAAATAATATCCCCTAATGTTTTAGCCCATTTTAAAACATCCTCCTTCCTACAGAGTTCAACTGAATTTATGAATGATATTCCAGAATAGAATGTTGTTATTTTTACAGTTAAGTCCTTTCTCACCCATTTTTTTTTTCAGGTATCTTTTGTTTATACAAGAAGTCTATCCATTTTTTGGTATAGTATAGGTCACTGTACTATACAAACTACAGAGACCACACTACTGTAATTTCTTTACTGTTTTAGAAAAATTAGCCAAAAACCTCTACATGGATAATGTTAGTATAAGCATTTGAGTGTTTTCTCTTAAAGATCATCTCACTCTTTCATAATATCTTTTACTAAGAAGGGATTCTATACATCATTTACTTAGTCATTAACCAAGTATTTGTTGAACTCCATCAAATTTGGAGTCCCCAGATGGATGTTTGGATCTTTGGAAATCCACCACCATCTCCCAATAATAAAAAATATGGGAAATCTCTAGGGTGTAAATTATTTTCATCAGTAACTAATTTGGATATAACAAATTTGAACACATATAGTAATGGGTTAGTTTCAGATTTAACTGTATATCTACCTTTTTCAGGCTATAAATGAGGATAACAGGACTTATTTCATAGTTTTGTTAGGATTAAATAAAGTATGTAAGGCATCTTGCACATTTTACACCCTCAAAAATAATAGAAATGTGAAGTATTTAAAACAGTCAGATTCATAAAGACAGAAAGTAGAATGGTGGTTACTAAAGGTTAGGGAGAGGAGAGAATGGGGAATGACTGCCTAATGAACACAGTGTCTCCCTTAGGGCTGATGAAAGTGTTTTGCAACTAGAGATGATGGTTGCTTAACATTATGGTTGCATAACCAAAAACCATTCTATAGTACACTTTAAGTGGGTGAATTTATGGTATTTGAATTCTATCTCAACAAAGTTTTTTTTTTAAGCCATTAGAAATTGGAAAATTTCAAACAAAATTTCAAATTGACTTCTTTTGAAAAAAGTCCTTTGATATGACACCATGGGGCACATGGTCCCTCATGGGGTCCCTCATTGTTTAATGGGTATAGAGTTTCAGTTTTGCAAAGATGAAAAAGTTCTGGAAATTGTTTCATAACATTGTGAACATATGTAACACAACTGAACTGTACACTTTAAAAATGGTTACAATGGTGGGATGCCTGGGTGGCTCAGTCAGTTAAGCATCCGACTTCAGCTCAGGTCATGATCTCACGGTTTGTGCGTTCCACCCTATGTTGGGCTCTGTGCTGACAGCTCAGAGCCTGGAGCCTGCTTCGGATTCTGTGGACCTCCCCTGCTTGAGCTCTATCTCTGTCTATCAAAAATAAACATTAAAAAATAAAATAAATAAATAATATAATATTTATTTAATATTTATTTAATATTATTATAATAAAATAAAAATTTTTTAAATGGTTACAATGGCAATTTTTATGTTATGTATTTTTAGCACACTAAAAAACATATAGGAGAAGTAGCTTTCTAAAAAAATGGTAAAAGTAGTTGGTAATGTTATTATTATTTTATTATCACTGTCACTATTCTATTAGCTTGGCAATCTTTAACTTATTGCCAAGGTTAAATAGAGGCAGAAAGCTATGGATTAGTAAAACTTAATATGATATATATTAGATCAAACCATATGCAATCACAATATTCAACCACTTCTGACCTACAGAAATGTCATTTCATGTGGAGCCCTTGGGTGGCTCAGCTGGTTGAGCGTCTGCCTTTGGCTCGGGTCATGATCTCCCAGCCCGTGAGTTCGAGCCCTGCGTCAGGCTCTGTGCCGACAGCTCAGAGCCTGGAGCCTGCTTCAGATTCTGGGTCTCCCTCTCTCTCTACCCCTCCTCCACTCATGCTCTGTCTCTCTCTGTCTCAAAAATAAATAAATATTAAGAAAAATTTTTTAAAAAGTCATTTCACAGACAGATACCATATGTTTTCACTCTTATGTGGAGCCTGAGAAACTTAACAGGAACCCATGGGGGAGGGGAAGGGAAAAAAAAAAGAGAGAGAGAGGTTAGAGTGGGAGAGAGCCAGAGCATAAGAGACTCTTAAAAACTGAGAACAAACTGAGGGCTGATGGGGTTTGGGAGGGAGGGGAGGGTGGGTGATGGGTATTGAAGAGGGCATCTTTTGGGATGAGCACTGGGTGTTCTATGGAAACCAATTTGACAATAAATTTCATATATTTAAATAAATAAATAAATAAATAAAGTCATTTCATGTGATCCAAACTATCAGCCTATGAAAATATCAAAACACAACTAGAGTATGACTTACTTACTTGCTGTTGCATATATACTCTTTCAATGCAATACAGAAAGTATACTTTTTTTCTTAGCTTCCTATCAACTCTCTACTTCAAGAACCAATACAAATAATTCTGCTGCATTATGATTTCTGGCTCCTCCACTTACTGGCTGTATGATCCTCAGCCTCAGTTTCCTTATCTGTCAAATGAAAAAGCTAAATAGGACTAAGGTCAATATCACATGAAATAAATTATGAAAAACACTAAACTCAAGACCTAGCTCATAGTAGGAGCTCAACAAATGTACATCCTACTTGCTGGATAGCAATATATGAGACAGTGTGGCATAGTTAATGGGTATCTGAACTGAGTTAGACAGATGTGAAGCTGCCGATTTTAGGCAGACTGCTTCTCCTCAATGAGCCTTAGTCTCCTCATCTGAGAAGAGCTACCTCAAAGGACTATGAGGATAAAAGCAACTCAGTTCTGAGAACATATTAGGAGTTTAACAAATTACCATCTAATCATGGCTTTTCTATTTTCATAACCCTTTATTACCCCCAGTTGTTGCTCTAGAGAAATGTGGAAAGAGGATAATGTTCTTAGGAACTAAAAATACATTCATCTCCTCTCTTCAGAATGTTTCTCTTTTTTTATTCCTTTTTTTCTACCTGTCTTGCTGACTCTAGGGTCATGTAATCCTATATGTAAAGGAGGATTCATCTCACCTTCCACCTCAAGCCCTTTGTCGTGTTCCCAAAGTCCAAGCAGAGGGTAATTAGAAGAAACCCTGAAGTGGGGTCCAGTGACCTGGGTACTGGTTCAAGCCCCAGTAGCCACTAATTTGTAACCTTGGTCAGTCATTGAACCTCTGAAGAATTTGGAGATCAGTTTCTTAAACTACAGTTTTGACCAGTCTATGATGAAATGAGGAAAATAAAAACAATATTGCCTGTAGCTATAACATTTTACTCTATGTTTATATTTGTATCTATGTCTACATGTTGTACCTGTCCTTGCTTAGGAGAGACTGTTCTTCATACTGAGATGATGCTGTTCTTTATTTTTGTTTCCAAATGCCTACTCACTTATGGAATCAAAAAGGAATAGATGGTAGGTTTTATGTAACAATCCCCATTTGGCAAAATAAGAAGCTGGCAACCTTCTGTTTTTCTCCATAAAAACTGTAAAAGCCAGAAGTCTGAACCTTCTGGATTAGTTAGTTCTAAGGATTTTTCTCAATCTGACAGTCTGTTACTCTAACTAGAATTCACTGCAACTGTGGATCTTTAAGTGCTTCCTTAGCTTACGGATTAGAGAGCGAGGCCTCTCATCCTCTCAATGAAATCTGCAGTTGTTGAGGTTTTGCCCCAAGCGTCTTTGCTTCACTAATACAAAAACCTGGAGCTATTTTATTCTTATGACCTTATTGTTTAGGGGAGTTTTAGGTTTAAAACACAATTAAGAGGGAGGTGTGGAGATTTTCCATATACTCTGCCCCCACACATGCATGGCCTCCATTATCAACATCAGTCACCAGAGAGTGTATTTTTTTTTTTGACCAAGGGTGAACCTACAATGACATGTTATAATCACCCAAAGTCCATAGTTCGCTTTTGGTATTGTACATTCATGAGTTTGGACAAGTGTATAATGATATATATACATTGTAATAATATACAGAGTATTTTCTTATTTTTTGTTTCAAGTTTTTATTTAACAGAGTATTTTCACTGCACTAAAAATCCATTGTGTTCTGCCTATTCCTGTCCCCACTCTCCACCTTGGAAACCACTGATCAATTTACTATGTCTGTAGTTTTGCCTTTTTGAGAATGTTCTACAGTTGGAATCGTACAACATGGAGCCTTTTCAGATTGGCTTCTTTCACTTAGTAATATGCATTTACATTTCCTCCATGTCTTTTCATGGCTTGATAACTCATTTCTTTTTAACACTGAATAATATTCCATTGTCTACATGTGCCACAGTTTATCCATTTACCTACTGAAAGGCCTCTTGGTTGCTTCCAAGTTTTGACGATTATGAATAAATCTTCTATAAACATCCATGTTCAAGTTTTTGCATGAACATGTTTTCAGCTTCCTTGGGTAAATACCAAAGAGTACAGTTTCTGGATTATATGGTAAGAGTTTACATTGAGTTTTTTAAGAAACGCCAAACTGTCTCCAAAGTGGCTATATCATTTTGCATTCCCACCAGTAATGAGTGAGTTTCTCTTGCTCCTCATTCTCGCCAACATTTGATGTTGTCATTGTTCTGGATTTTGGCCTTTCTAAAAAGTATGTGGTGCTATATCTTTGCTTTAACTTGCATTTTCCTGATGATATATGATATGGAGCATCTTTTCATTTACCTTTTTGCCATCTGTACATCTTCTTTGATGAGGTATCTGTTAAGGTCTTTGGCCTATTTTTTAATCAGATTTTTGGTTTTCTTAATGTTGACTTTTAAGAGTTCTTTGTATATTTTGGATAACAGTTCTCTATCAGATGTGTCTTTTGCAAATATTTTCTCCCAGTCTGTTGTTTATCCTCTAATTTTCTTGATACTGGTTCACAGAACAGAAGATTTTTGTTTTAATGAATTCCAGATTATCAATTATTTCTTGTGTGGATCTGGTGTATCTAAAATACCATCACCATACCCAAGGTCATCTAACTTTTCTCCCATGTTATATTCTAGTGTTTTACATTTAGATCTGTGATTCATTTTGAATTAATTTTTGTGAAGGGTGTAAGGTCTGTGTCTAGATTTATTATTTTTTTTGCATGCATACTTCCACTTGTTTTGCACAATTTGCTGAAGAAGCTATCTTTGCTCCATTATATTGCCTTCACTCCTTTGTTAAAGGTCAATTGACTGGATTTACTGAGTCTACTTCTGGACTGTCTGTTCTGCTTTACTGATCTACTTGTCTGTTCTTGCACAAATACCACACTCTCATTTACTGTAGCTTTATAGTAAGTCCTGAAGTTGGTAGCATTGGTTCTCCAACTTCGTTTTTCTCTCTTCACTATTGTGTTTGCTATTCTGGGTCTTTTGGCTCTCCATATAAACTTTAGAATAAGTTTGTCCATATCCATAAAATAACTTGCTAGGATTTTATTGAGATTTCAGTGAATCTACAGATCAAGTTGGGAAGAGCTGAGATCTTGATAATATTGAGTCTTTTTTTTCCCATAAACATGGACTATCTCTCCATTTATTTTGTTTTCCTTTGCATTTGTTCATAAGAGTTTTGTAGTTTTCTTCATATAGATCTTATATAGATCTTATAATATTTTGTTCATGGTAAATGTTTGAGAAAGATAAACTTTTGTTTTCAAGTTGAGTTCTTTGTACATCCTAGTAAGTGTGAAAATGTGCTAGGTTGGAAAGGGAAGCCCATTATCTAGAATTATGTAAACAGAAAACATTTATGTATTATCACTTATTGCATTTTTATTTTTCTCCATGCAATGCATAATGGCAGGGAGTTTTCTTTCACAGCACTTATTATAGATGCAATTAAACCTTTACTAGTTGAATGGTTATGGGGTTATCTTGCTAGATTTTAAGTTCCATGAGAACAAGGATGATGTTGTCACATCGACCATGGTGTGGCTGGCATAGTGCATTTTCTGCAAATATAAATAAAAGTGGTATGTGCCATAAAAGAGGGGAGGATCTCAAGGTCTATAGTGACATCAGGAAAATCCTTCAGAAGAAGTGGCAGGTAAAGTAGACTTAAATGGTGGCTGATATTTTGGCATGCAGACGTGAAAGATTATGGTTCTCATTATAATTGTAGAATTGAGTACCCTTTAGCGCATACTATTTCTTTGAAAATTGATAATCTCATTATTTCAAAGCAGGTTATAAATAGTTTTTAAAATAGAATTAATCAGATATTCTTACCCTACAGCCATAGGAAAGACTGCAAAGTCTTAGTTAGATGTAAAGTTAAGCATTATTCCAAAAGCTTGAGACACCCAGCAAATACAGCCTCCCTGTGATAAAGAGACTGAGCAAGAGAAGAGTTTAAATGAGAGATAAGGAGTTCTGTTTCCACCTACCTGCTAAGTAATTGATGAAATAGCACACTGAGAGACAAATTGTAGACACTAGGCAACATGCTGTGTGGAAAGAGCTTTGGTAATAAACAGATTTGGATTTTACCCTCAGCTCTACCACTAACTAGCTGGTAACTTGGGACGTATTAGTTAAACTTACTAAATCTCAGTTTCTTCCTTATTTATTAACCACAGAAACCCTACAGAATAAAGTGAAGATATACTCTGTAGGATTTTTGTGATAGAAAAACTTAAAAATATGTGTAAAAGGGACGAGCACATAGTAGGTATTCAGGAAATATGTTTACCTCTGCCATTTCTTTGTCTGCATTAGGTCTTGAGTTTTGGTCCTGATCAGAAAGATACCCATTCCTTGGCACCACAAAGAGCCTCTTTGTGTATCCCCAAATCTGGAAGCAAATAGTTAAATAGAGTAACAACGCAACAAGTCTAATAGTAACACCAAATTAGTTTAATCTGCAGAATCAAGCCTTGAAAATTAAAGCTCGGAATCTTCATTTCTGAAAAATACTTTAAAAAAATCCATTTATTCTGTCTTGTCTATTCTTTTTTTCAAATTGGAAGAAAATTAAAGGTCAAGTTTATAGCTCAGATGCGGATTACTCTTTATCAAATTCTCTATTCGAATTGACAAATTCAGCCAGGTCCCGGAGTGTTGGAACAAGCTGACTTTGCTGTGGGAGGAGGTGGCTGGAATGACTATGGAAGCCAAATGGAGCAGGAGCCAAACCATTTATCACTAGACACTGAGAAGCAGCATGTTACACTGTTCAGAATGCTGACTTATAGTCAGAGAACTCTGCTTGAGCCCCTGGTCTTCTGCTTATTAGCTTGGTGATTCTGAACAGGACCCATTAACTCTCTGAGCTCCCGGAAGAAAAATCTGGCATTTCAATAGTGCCGACCCAAAGTTAGTGCTTAGTAAATGTTTGTTGAATGACTAAATGCTGCAGAAAGTGGTATCAATACTTAGTTTCCATGTATTTGTGCGGCGGTCCTTGTAACTTCCCTTAAGCCCACAGACTATGTCAAATCAAACTTAGTTAAGTTATTCCCCACCATTTAGCCAGAAATCTGTGTGCCTGTTATACAATGAAAGTAACTGGCCTAAAAGGCTGACATATCACTTGTCATCTTTAATGTTCCTTCATCATACAATCCCTCCATGGATTCATATATCAATTGTCAGGTAATCTTCTAGAGAAGCTTGACTATAACAGTTTGTTCTGTTTTGGATGATGAATGAGATGGGCTAGATCATTTAATTCACTATATGGCACCCAAATGTTAAAGCTGAGGGAAAAGAATGTCTGACAAATTGTTTGTTGTCATTAAGGTTTGTTTCTCATATGCCTTAGATAGTTTCCTCCACCTCATTCATTGTCCAACACACAAAGCAAACTATTATAAGGAAACAATACTTAATGGATGCCAGACAAATGATAGTTGAAGCTGTCTGGTGCATTACCCGATAAGTGAGAGCCAAATTATAATGTCATTAGATGGGATGCCTCAAGTTATTATAAAGTTGTGCTTCCCACAATGTCCTTCCTTTATCCTCAGCATGGTTCCCCCTGGCATCTGTTTTCACTCAGCAGCTGCATTGTTTTATACAAGCTGAGATCAAGTTTTGAATCTGCTGTTATGCCAACTATTAAATGCCCAACCAGTACCCAAAATGTATGTTTTGGATATTTGTGTCATACAAATATAAACTTGAAAAATTATAGTTCGCAGAGAGGTTGGGTGTATCAAAGTCCCCACTCACACTATCGCCAGGACCTATTCTCTCCAGGCACAAATTCTCTTCTTAGACTGAGTGTTCTTGTGTCCATTTCATAGCCAGTTCTTGGAACATCAGCACTCAATTAATAACTAAGGAATGAATGAATGAACAAATGAATGAATGGAATTACATTCAAAGGTACAGATAGAAGCACATTTCATGCACGTTAGTGTAAAAGATTTTGCTAACAAATTGACAGTGGAGAAAATGAATTCCATTTATACTACAAAGAAGTTCAAATTCCTTGACATGCTTGTTTGCAGCAAACCAATTATCTTGATTAATATTTAAAAATGGCTTCATATATTTACTTACAGATTTTATCTGATTTTATCAGATTTTATCAGATTTAAACAATATCTGGCAAACAGAGCTGTAGACTTATTTGTGTGTATGAACTATGAAAGAGCAAGCTTTTTTTTTTCAGTTTTTTGATATTCAGTAGAGCACCCAGTAGATTTAATCATTCAATAGCAATACATGCTATGCAATGTATTAATGACTTTTACACTGTCTCCTCAAATACAGCTGAGAAAAGTGCCACCCCAAATCTCTTGTATTAGGTGGCATATTTTAAGTATATTAGGTAGCACACCATTTCACTGGTGTGAAAGCTACAAAGTTAGATATATCTGGGTTCAAATCCTGGTTCTGCCATTTATAAACTGTAAGACAAACTATTTCAATTCTGTGCCTCAGCTCCTTCGTCTTTAAAATGGGAATAAAAATGTTATCATCATAAAGCTGTTATGAGAATTGTTTGCTTATAATTTAGAACAGTGTCAGGCACTTAGTGAATGTCCAACAAATATTAACTGTTATTGAAATTTACGTATTATTGTAGGGTTGTCATTAACCTTAATGCTGTTATTTCATAAGTGATAAAGCAGAAAGCAATAAAGGCTGACAGTCTCCCTTGCACCTCTGTCCCTAGCCAGGCCCCTAAACCAATGCTGTCCGAAAGAAATATAATGATAGTCACATATGTAATTTAAAATTTTCAGTAGCAGCATTAAAAAAAGTAAAAAGAAACAAGTGCAATTAATTTTAATAATATACTTTCTTTAACCATGTATATCTGAAATATCATTTTAACATGAATTCTGTATAAAAAAATTTAATGGGCTATCTTACACTCTTTTTTTCTTACTAAAGCTTCAAAATCTGCTATGTATTTTACACTTAAGAGTACATCTCAGTATGGGAGCTAAATTTTCGGTTTTATTTGTTTATTACTTTTGTGTGTGTGATTTTATTTATTTTTATTTTTATTTTTTAAATTTAAATCCAAGTTAGTGTAGTATTGGTTCTGGGAGTAGAATTTAGTGATTCATCGCTTACATATAACATCCAGTGAGAGCTAAATTTTGATTAGAAGGACATGATTTAGATTATATAAATTCACAGTTGAAAAGCAAACTCACATATCCAAATTGTTCTAATTATATTTAGAAGTTTACACTTAAATTTAGTTTTTAAATTTAAAAAAAATTTTATAGTTTATTTATTGAGAGAGAGAGAGAGAGAGAGAGAGAATCCCAAGCAGGCTCTGCACCGTCAGCACAGAGCCCAATGTGGGGCTTGAACTCATGAACTGTGAGATCATGACCTCAGCAGAAACCAAGGGTCGGACGCTTAACCGACTGAGCCACCTAGGTGCCCTAGTTTTTAAATTCAAATTAAATTTAAAACTGAGTTCATCTGTCCTACTAGCCACATTTCAAGCTCTTAATAGCCTCTTATGGCTAATACCTCCCAAATTAGCACAGTCTGAAGCTGAACATGGCCAGAACCATGCCACCCTAACCATCATGAAACTGCATGCATGTATTTTCAGTTCCAGTATTAGAATAGGGAGAGGATTGAGCAAGATGGGATCAAGAAAAGAGGCCGAATCTATGTGACATCCCAAACCTACTATAAAAGAGAAGAAAGAAGCAAGGGTGGATTGGTGGTTAGGGGTTAAGTAAAGGAAGGCATATTCATACAAGCAGAAGCTGCGGCCATGCTTGACCCCAAAGTCTGCTTGGTGTGATGGGAACAGAAACCAGAAAAGCAGTAGGCTGATGAGAAAGTAGGTGAGGAAAGTTGCATTCTTTTTCATCTTGCCTAAGTTTCTTATCTTAACTTTCAACCAAAATGCAACGTAGGAAATATTATTTCTTTAAACACATGGCAGGAGCAACTCGTAGTATCACATTTCTGACCTTGACAAGGTACTACAGTCTAAAGCAGTTGTTTACAATCTGTCCAGGTTCGGGTGTTGACCCTTGTGGAGAAGGTTATCAATCTGATCAATGGACACGTTGCAAGGATCATTCCTGAGGAATATTGTGTAATAATGGCAGATCCAGATAAATTTTGAGGTGCACTGAACATCTTTTTAAAACTAGAACTCATCCAGAAGTTTATGCAATGGGTGTGTGTGTCTGTGGGTGGATGGATAGATGATGAGAGGGAAGAAAGGAAGGAGGGAGGGAGGGAAGGCAGGGTGGGCAGGCCTCAGAAGAGGCCCTGTGGTTATTGTTGTTGTTGACCTTGTTTTCACATTAGAATGTGTTACATGCCATTCACTACATTTATAGTGGGAAAAGCACAGGTTTTGGCATTAGATGACTATTACCTTCTGACTTGTGTTCTTAGGGAATTCACTTTCTTTTTCTGAGCCTCATTATCTCATCTGTCAAGTGGTATTATACTGTGCACATTACAGGGATGTTATAAGCGTAAAAACTCTTTTATGTAAAAGATCATCTATGTAAATGATGATGCATTATACATACATTTGTTATTATTCTGCGTCTGAGTACAATTTATCTTCCTGGAGGGAGGATTGCCTGGATATAACCTATTGTGAACAAGTGTGAGAACTTTTAATACACTAATAGCCTTAGGCCTCAAATCCTGGAGAGCTTATTAGTGCTCGTTAGTGCCCATATAGTAAGTCCTCACTGTCTCTTTTGAGCATTTTGTACGCTATAATACTCTTTTCATACTGTTTTCAGTTATTTTCCCCATACACTTCCTCAAAAGTGCTCACTTTTTCCCTTGCGAGCTCTTTCTCCATGCTTAGCTCTTCCATTTATAAAGTAAATAATCTTGCCCACTCCCACCCGTTGCCATACTTTTAATCGCTGCTAATACTCAAGTGTACTTTTATGCTTCTACTTACTCTCCAGAACACTACGATAAACCTACTCTCAGTGCTAATTAGGACCAACTTGAGCATACGTCAGCAGCCCTTTAACTGTTCTCTTTGAAATGGTTCCAGTTAGTCCTTTTAAATAAACTTCAGAAAAGAACTCAAATTAACTTGCTTCTTAGTGTCCTATGGCTCAGACATTGGATTTTCTTTTCCCCATAGTGACTTCTGGTTAGCGATCAAAGAGCTACTTTCTTACATTATGATCTTAACTCAAGTTCCTGGGAGTGGAAAGATTCAATCATTTCTTCAAAATCCATAATTATATTTTGTCTTTACATTTTCAACTTCCCCCGAATACTTTTCCTTCTCTTGAAGCTACCTCCTATTCCATGTCGTTTATCCTTTGAGGGTGATATTTCTCATGAAGAGTCTTACCAGAAAGTGTAAGACAAGAACACTTCTGTGGGGGTTATATGGTTCAGTCAGGACCAGCTACATGATTTGTGGATTCCAGTGCAAAATGAAAATGCAGAGATCTTCATTTATAAAAAAAAATTATTAAAAATTTCAAGACAGCAACAACGGAACATTATCCAAATGTGGAGCCCTTTGAACACAATGTGCAACACAACCACACAGGTCACATGCCCATGATGTCCTTACATAATCATTGTGTGTGGTGATACAAACCGACAGTCTTGTCCACTGTGCATCTTAATCATGGACTCCACGTTGTAAAAGAAATATATGCCTTTGATAACCTCTGTAATGATTCCTATTATATATGAAACTTTTAGTCCATTTGGCAACTTTTAGTAATTCAGTTATTTTACTTGTATGTGAATTTTCTGACACTATTTTAGTCAATGACTACCTTAGCTTTGGGTTGTAAGATTACTTGGGACATTTCAGGGAAGTTGAATGCTTCAGTAGTCATATTTTAATGATGACATTAAACCAGAAATTGCATTCGTTGCAGTTTTATTTGTTAACACAAGTACATTTATAGTGTTGAGAGCTTTTAAAGTCCAAAAACACTAGAAAGGCATAAACATGAGAGAGTATGCAGTCTGGTAAAACCCTGGGAGAATTTCATGCATGTTTGGGGGCAACCTACGGTATCTCAATTGATTGTAAAATATATTTAATGCTAAATTTGATGGCATCATTACAGTGCCTTGTGTTCTTACATGCATATTTTCAGACCTTCTCCTCCTCCACCTGGGCTAGCCACCACTTAGCCCTGCAGGAAGCTGAGTTTCTACGTTTATCTGCTAGGCGAGGGTAGAGCGAGCAGTGTTGATTTTGCTGTATGTGGCCAATTATCTTGACCTTTATGGTAGATCAAGCCGTGGAGGGACCAGGAGGCTGAGTCTCCCTCCCATTTACATCTCCTTCAAGGGAGCATAGCACATTGCAGTCCTGTCAGTTTGTGGTCTTATATTTCACTCCCCAGCGATGCACATCTTGAGACACTGTGATTAGCATCCCTAATTCCTAAAAATTGACTTGCCTTGTTATAACTAGAGAGCTGTCGCCTAAAATACTTCACCTACTGTTCGAAAGGGTATTATTTTAGTGCCCTGGGGATAGGAAAAGTTTTCAACCCACCAGTGCAGGGATTAGTTTTATTTTAAAGTATTTGAAGTATTTTAGATAACTTAGCTAAGAATGATCCAAGTTCAGTGGCCTCCCAAGAATCTTTAAAAATGTGCTCCAAGTCCTTATCTGACAACAATGTGTAGAAATGCCTACATTCTGTCTGTATTTGGACATCAAGATCTACCTCCTTTATATGTCAGAGAAATTAAGGCACCTTCTGCATCAACCAAACACAGAGGATGATTTTGTTTGGATAAATAGCTTTTTCTTTGAATAGGATTTCTGACTGAATCATCTAGAATTAATCATACATCTATTGAATAGCATGTACACTTTTCCTTGTTTTTCATATCCCTGTCCACTAAGCAAATAAAGACATTTCTTTTTTATTAATTGGGGTATTCATAATTGCCTGTATAATTTTAGAGAGCTACATAATTTTGTGATTCACTTAGAGTCAGGTAAAGGTTATATCTCCATGAGACTAAAAGACCATCATCTCTTCAAATGATCTCTATTCACCAGCTTCTTGAACTGTTGATTGACTTAACTAGTCAGATCAGTTTATGTATTCAGACACAGTCTGAGCCAAACAGCTAGTATGAAGAAGTTTGAAAATCAAAAAAATCTATCACTGAATTAACTGTGCCATTCTTTTAACAGAGTTGACCAAACTAACAGGACTTTTCAGTGGTAGTTCAGAGACAGTGTATTTTCTGTTTCATTTGTGAACAGGGGCATTGGAGCTCCATGTCCAGGATAAATGAGGAAAATACATATTTTCATTTTCCTTCATGGTTCTTCACCCGGACAGTAAAGAGTAATAGACTGTCCCCTCAATAGCAACAGCACTGATGAGAGCTGGTGTCCCAGAGCCTCTGTCCTCATTCATGATCATGATTCTCTTTCCCAAGTCTCATTTTCAGAGAGAGAAATGGAGACCTAGAAAAAACACGACTCTATTATTAAGTCAAGCAAATAGCTTGGTGGCTTACAAAACAGCTGAGTATTCAAATTCATCCAAGAGTTATTCTGCCACTTATTGCTTGAATACCAGGTTACTGTCTTCGTGTTGTTTCTGCAGCTCTTTACCATTTCAAGTGAAGTGGTGCGCTTTGGTGGTACATTTAAAAGAAGCCATGGTTTAGGCGTGTTTAAGTCATACAATTACTAGTCTTTCTCCATAGACATATACTTGGTGTATGCTGATAGGAGAAGAGTGATAAACTAGGTAAAGCTATGTACGTAAAGAGGCAGTTATTGTGGATGCATTACTTGGTGTTTGATTGAAAAAGGGTGCTCTTAATAAGACCCTGAGCCATTGAAAAGGAGCACAGCAGTGAAGTCAAGAAGTAAGTCGTAGCTCACCGCATAGAACTAATAATTATTAAAAAAAATTGTGGAGCAGGGTTTCTCAACTTCAGGACTACTGACATTTTAGCCTGAATAATTCTCTGTTGTAAGGTGTTGGTCTATGCAATAGGGGGTATTCAGCAGTGTCACTGGCTTCTACCTAAGCTAACTAAAAATGTGACAATTAAAAATGTCTCCAGACATTGCCAAATACTTCTGAGGGGCAAAACTGCCTTCACTCAAGAGCCAATGGATAAGCTTCCGATTTTAAAAGTACTTGGAGGGGCGCCTGGGTGGCGCAGTCGGTTAAGCGTCCGACTTCAGCCAGGTCACGATCTCGCACTCCGTGAGTTTGAGCCCCGCGCCGAGCTCTGGGCTGATGGCTCAGAGCCTGGAGCCTGTTTCCGATTCTGTGTCTCCCTCTCTCTCTGCCCCTCCCCCGTTCGTGCTCTGTCTTTCTCTGTCCCAAAAATAAATAAACGTTGAAAAAAAAATTAAAAAAAAAAAAGTACCTGGATCTCCTCAACCACTCTATTAGGCTTTTTTTTTTTTTAATCTCTATTTTACATCAGAGGAAACTGAGGCTCCGAAGAGTAAAATTACTTGCCTGAGGTCTCACAAGTAGTATATGGTAGAGATGGAATCCAAACTGAGACAAACTATCTTTTTTTTGATCCTTAAAATAGGTTTTATTGATTAAGAAGTTGATAAAAAGTCATTACATGTGCTATTGAATTTAGAATGAGATATTCAATTCTGAAAATATTTAGATTTAGTACACTTTAACAATACTGAAATGACTATAAGGAATTAAATAATCAGACAGGTCTTCTGGAGCCATACCATGGGTCTTTTTATTACACCAGTAAAGAAAGATATTGTATCATTCTGAATCAGATTACCTTTTGGGTAATCTGGGTTTCCTGGGCTTTACATTAATAGAATTGAGCCAGAGTAATTCTCAGTATCCTGAGGGGCACTCAATGTTCAGTCTTTCAGTAAGGCATCAATTTCCCAATACCCCCAGCATTTGATATGTTGACAAGAATAAATTAGGTAACTACTGAGAACTGTAGAATTTTTCTAAGAAATCATAGATTTCAGTGAGATGAATGAATAATTTCAATAAGGTTGTAGATCTAGATTTCTCTTCAACTTAAAATTTCTTATGCTTCGGGGCGCCTGGGTGGCGCAGTCGGTTAAGCGTCCGACTTCAGCCAGGTCACGATCTCGCGGTCGGCGAGTTCGAGCCCCGCGTCAGGCTCTGGGCTGATGGCTCAGAGCCTGGAGCCTGTTTCCCATTCTGTGTCTCCCTCTCTCTCTGCCCCTCCCCCGTTCATGCTCTGTCTCTCTCTGTCCCAAAAATAAATAAACGTTGAAAAAAAAAAATTTAAAATTTCTTATGCTTCAAATCCACATTAACAAGTCACACTCAAAAATTGGATGATTAAAAAATGGATTTACTTTTTTGGTGTCAAAATTTCTGGGAAGTAAAGAAGAAAAAACCTTATAAAGTATCCTCAAACTCAAATAAAGAAATGCCTTTTTAAGAACTAATTTTAAATTGGTCTGTGTTGGCACATTAAGACATATTTCATGACGATTGAGTGCCAAGTCTAGCATTTTTAATATTTGTGCTTCACCAGAATGAAACCTTTGTTATAGTACTGGAAATAAAATGGAGCATCTCTTCATTATGAGAGAAAATAATTTGGTCAAATAAATAAATAAATGGGCAGTGGCCTCAAAGACTTGTACTTAGGCCTACAGTAGTGACAAGCTAACTCTAATGACAGAATAGTGATCCACTGGGAAAACATTTCAGTAGAGACTGAGGAGTCTTCTCATTTCTACTTAAGATGCTTCTGTTTTGAAAAGGAATATGGAGGTGGGGAGGGGGATGGGTGAAATAGATGATGGGAATTAAGGAGTGTACTTGTTGTGATGAGCCCTGGGTAATATATGGAGTTGTTGAATCATTACATTATACACCTGAAACTAGTATAACACTGTATGTTAACTATACTGGAGTTAAAATTGTAAAAAAAAAAAAAAAAAAACAAAAAAACCAAAACGTTTTCAGTGATATTTTTCCATCTTAATTTGGAAAAAAAAGGAATATGGACATTATGAACTTCCTAGTCATGCTAAGGAAGCATATATCTTCTACTTTTAGGTGCTAGTGGCATTTGTAAGGCTTAAAGACGAACAACAGTCTGATAGTTTTTCAAAAAGTTAAGCATATAATTGCCATATGACCCACAATTCCACTCCTTGATATATACCCAAAAGAATTGAAAACAAGGACTTAAACAGATATTTGTATGCAAAGTTCATGGCAGCATTATTTACAATAGACAAAAGGTGGGGGGAAAACCTCAATCCATTATGGATGAATGAATAAACCAGATGTGGCCTATACAAACAATGGAATATTATTTAGTCATAAAAACAAATGACATTCTGGGGTGCCTGGGTGGCTCAGTCAGTTGGTTAAGCATCTGACTCTTGATCTTGGCTCAAGCCAGTTATGACCTCATGGTTCATGGGTTCAAGCCCTGCTTCAGGCTCTGTGCTGGCAGTGCGGAGCCTGCTTAGGATTCTGTCTCTCCCTCTCTCTCTGCACCTTCCCCACTTGCTCTCTCACTCTCTTTCTCTCAAAAATAAATAAACATTTTTTTTAATCTTTAAAAAATAAAAACAAAAAGAAATGACATTCTGAAACATGCTACAATATGGATGAATCTTGAAAACACACTAAGTAAAATAAGCCAGACGCAAAAAGACAAATATTATACGATTCCATATATACAAAGTGTCTAGAGTAGGCAAATTCATAAAGACAGAAAGTAGATTAGAGGTTATGAGGGGTGCAGGGATCGGGGGAGGGCAGAATGGAGCCTTATTTTTTTTACAGGTAGAGTTTCTGTTTTGAACGATAAAAAGTTTTGGAAATAGTGGTGATGGTGGCAAATGTGAATATAATTAATGCCAATGAATTATACATTTTAAAATGGTGAATACGGTAGATTTTAAGGTATGTGTATTTACCAAGAAAAGTACTAGGGGAAATATTTTAACTTATATAATGGATAAAGGGCTAAAATCCCTAATACACAAAACAATTTGAAAAACATATGGAAAACCCAGTAGTTAACCAAAAAAAAAATGGACAATTTATAAAAGAAATGTTAATGACCAATTAGTATATGAAAGCATAATGATATGATCATCCTCAATTGTAATAAAATACATATAAAATTAAATAAATATAAATAAATAAATAAGATCTTTTTTTTCACTAGGAATAAAAAAAGAAAGAAAGAAAAAGAAAAAGAAAGGCTTTGTGCAAAAGGGCAGACTGAGTTGACCATCTTTTTAAAACCAATGTTTTAATGCAAAGTGTTTAGTGCAAATGTGGACAATATCTATCAAAATTTTTATTAATATTCCCATCTTTTGACCCTCTCACTTCTGGCAATCAACCTGAGCATCATCAGATACATGCAGGAAGAAATGTCTGTATCAAATGCTTATCATGCCACCTAGATGTCCAACAATAGGAAAAAAAGTTATTATCAGCCATGGGGCATCCATAAGATAGAAAAAATACTGTGCCATCATTAAAAATTATATAAAAAGAATATTTAATAGCAATGGGTAAAAGTTCATAATATATTTTTAAGTGTGAAAAAAGTTAATGATTCTCTTGGAGTACTGAGATCATGAATGATTTTTATTGTCTTTTGTATCTTTCATATATCCAAATTTTCTGCAGTTAAAATGTGTTATCATCAAAAATTCTATATAAAAAGAAATATTAATAAAACAAAAATTGATGTGTTGAGAGGCACCTGAGATTTCTGAGGTCATGTTCATTTGGGAATAGTATTGAGCATGAAGTAGAGAAAGCAAGAATCAGAGCAGTCCCTTTACCCTCCATGGGACTTGGTGGTCTCTCTCAGGATGAGGAGGAAAGCACTGGCCACCAAAGCATGCCGATAATAAAGAGCCTGGAAGCCCAGCCCACACATCAAAGGAGATTAGCCTCAGATGGACATCTGAACTCAAATTTAAAGAAAATTACACTTTTACTGGTCAGTGTCATTAAAAGTCTTGCAACCATTATTGTCCACTAACCAAATGAGATGAGAGTACGGCAAAACTTTGGTTTGAGAGCATAATTCATTCCAGAAACATGCTTGTAATCTGAAGCACTTGTATATCATAGCAAATTTCCCCATAAGAAATAATGGAAACTCAGTTGATTCGTTCCACACCCAAAAATATTCATATAAAAATAATTACAATACTGCAATATAATACAAAATAATAAAGAAAATACAAAATATAAAGGAAAATAGACAAATCAGCTTGCACTCCCCTTTGAAAACCTTCATGGCTGGTGTGAGGGAGACAAGAGAGAGGAGGATTATTGTGTAGGACAACTTTCACTATCACTAACGGAATCACTGCTATCTATTGGCTCAATGGAATCTTTTTCATTTCGTGCAACTTTAACAAGGAAGCTATCCAGTGACACTTCCTTTTGACTCCTTATGAGGATTTCATGGAAATGTAACATTGCATTGTTGTTAAATAGATTCATCACTTGCACTGCTATAGCCTTTTTTGGGTTGTGCTTTTCTACAAAATTTTGCACTGTTTCCCACATTTTACACATCTCCCAAATCTCATTTGAAGTCAGGGATTTCTCCTCCGTCTCTCTCCAGATGAGATGCAGACATAGACTTCTTATAAAATCTTGCAATTTCAGCCACTCGCATACGTTGTTTGTACTTCTCGATGATTTCCTTAATTTCCCCCGTAATCATCACCACCTTTCTTTTCAACCTTTCTCTGCAAGGGGGCCATTGCATACGCTTGCATGGATGTTGACTACAGTACAGTATTAATACACTCTTGTCATATACTGCATTTAACGTAACTGGCAATAAGGCAGCAAGAGGAAAGTGTCTGTATCTGCAGGCAGCCTAGCCTAGAACGAAGCAAAACATTCTTAAACTTACTCTTGTATGGAAAAACAAAGGACTGTCCATAGGTGCTTTGAAGTGAGAAAAAGCACACCAATGCCAGTTGTGGGCACCTTCTATTGTTCTGAAAAATTATTGATTTCTGCCACACTGCGGCCTGAGCAAATATCCAGGCATGGAAGATGATCACCAGTAATTCTGCAGCTAGAGAAAGAGAGAAGAACCAATGGCTTAGTTGTGCTCATGTGACTTTTGACGTCATGTACTACTCATATTGCAAGACATTACTTGTTTATCAAGTTAAAATTTATTAGAGGGGCGGCTGGGTGGCTCAGTCAGTTAAGCATCTGACTTCGGCTCAGGTCATGATCTCACGGTTTGTGAGTTCGAGACCCGCGTCGGGCTCTGTGCTGACAGCTCAGAGCCTGGAGCCTGCTTCGGATTCTGCGTCTCTCTCTCTCTATCTCTCCCTGACTAGTGCTCTGTCTTTCTCTATCAAAAATGAATAAATGTAAAAAATTTATTAGAAATGTTTGCTCATGTTGCGGAACACTCGTAAAACAAATTACTGGCAATCCAAGATTTTACTGTGTTTGTCTTTATCTTTCAGAAATATATATACCTTCCCAAGCTGTGCTTAAATCATACACAGGTTAAATATATAGGATTTTGGGGTGCCTGGGTGGCTCAGTCGGTTGAGCATTGGACTTTCGCTCCAGTCATGACCTCACAGTTCTTGAGTTCAAACTCTACATCAGGCTTGCAGCTGTCAGCATGAAGCCTACTTGGAATCCTCTGTCCCCCTCTCTCTCTGCACCTCCCCCGCTAGCACTCTCTCTCTCTTTCAAAAATAAAATGAAAACATTTTAAAAAAATACAAAATAAATATATAGGATTCTGCATAGTTATAATAATTATATTTTGAATGGAAAATAATAAAGGATATTTCTTCAAAATCCTATGAGTTTATTTAAATGGAAAGTTTTATAAATATGGAGAAGTTAAATCATGTTCAGGTCTACATTTAATGAATACCTTTAAATTAAAATTTGTGACTTTCCCCCAAAATACCCAGATTTATGATCATCAAAAAAATACTTTGTGTTATCGAATTGTATGGAATTGTAAACTCCTTGTGATCAGGGTGCATGTCTTTCCTTTATAAATCATATTTTTCTAATGATAAAAAGTTAGATCTGTTTAATTTAAGTAATTTAGGAAATGTTGATAAACGTAAGTTAAAAATACAAATTATTGGCATTCCCTCCACCCAGATATACTACCGTACATATTATGGCATATACCCTTTCAGATATTTTTCTGTATCCATTTATTCTATACTTAAAAAAAAGTAATGTCGTGTATAGCTAATGGTTTTTAACTTGTATTTTTTAACATAACAACACATTTAGAAAATATTTCTGTTATTAAATAGTCCTTACAATATGATTTTCAGTAGAACGTGGTTTCCCCCATTTGAGCATATTACACTGTACTCAGCGGGTCTCCTCTTTTGTTTTTTCAGACAATAACAATGTCTCCAGTTCCTGCCATTATGAGCAGGGTTGTGGTAAACGTCCCTGTATTTCTCCATATCTGTGATTGTTCGTTACGTTAAATTCCTAGGAGTGGGATTACCATGTTAAAAGTATGAAATGTTAAGGTTTTTCATTCATATTGTAAAATTGCTCTCGGAAAGGTACTATCAGTTTGAACTCCCACCAGAAGTAGAAGAGAAGTGATTTCCCAGCACCCTCACCAGCACTACTATCACTAAAAACAAAACAAAACAAAACAAAGCCAGATTGGTAGATCAAAAATAGTACCTCATTATTGTTTGAATATACATTTCACGACTACTACTGAAGATGAGCTTTTTTAAGATAAATTTTTCATATGATAACTGAGCACTTCTATTCTTTTAGAAATTTCCTATTCTTGCCCTTTGTTCGTTTTTTCCCCATGTTAGTCTGTTTCTCATTGATTTTTAAGAGCTGTTTTTATATGAAGAATATTACATGAAGACCCATTTCTTATATTTTGTGTCTTCTACAATATTTACTAAAGAGATCGGCAAATGGCGATATTTCTTTACAGGAGAACTTTACACTATGTCTGTGATTAAGTCCATCACATGTATTCCTTTGGTTAAAATAATGCGAAAATCACATTGTTTCTCTTCACCGTCTTTCACTTTAAGCACTAGGTTTGATAATTTCAGTGTTTCAGAGGATAAAAATAGTCCAAGACTCCTAGAAGAAATTTAAAAGAGCTTAGAATTACTTAACAAAACAAAACAAGTGGTGTCAGGAGGGTGGAGGCAATGACAGTACACTTTCAAAATTCTACAAGGTAGAATCATTAATCTTTGGAGGTCGGGTTGAGGAGAAAAGAACTTGAACTGTAACAGAAAAGTGTGACACAGGAAAGAAGACTTTTGAAGAGGATGAAGGATTTAAGCACTGAGTTGTGTTCGTCTAGGTAATTGTAATGAGTCCTTTCTTAGAATTGTCTAACAAGAGCAACTAAAAGGAGGCCGAGAGAAGGTCTTTCATTTTTGTGCCAGCGGTATCTGGCTGCATCTGAGCCCAGACCTCCTGCTCACCGAAGGCCTCCAGTGGATTAACACAGGCAGTTACAGAGCTATCCCGACAGATTGGAGAGAAGGGAACGGTAGTGTCCCGGTCCCAGGTCAGGCCACCCAGAGTCCACTGCAAATTGACAATTCTACACATATAATTTTTATATGGACAGTCATATAGCATTGTATTTTGTGTATGTCTATAGCACAAACGTGTTAGAATTAGTGCTATAAATGTCACATTTTAAATGCTATATTTTAGACATAAAACAACTTTGGTAACTCTGCTTTAAAGCATTTTAACAAACCAGGAGTCTCAAAATATGAAAGAGTCTGGGCTTTGTCCGACCTCTGAGAGGCATTTATCATGGATTAACAAATTGGAAATGCTGAAAATCCCCTTATAGGGTTTGCTGATTTGCAGATTATTTACCTGGATATGTAATTGAGCAATACTGTGACTGGCTTGCTAGTTGTGATTATGGGGGCCTCCCAGGGGATCATATTAATACCAAAATTACTTAGCTTTTTTATTAATCAATTATGGGCTGTTTTATTTAGGGTATGCTGGGAGTTTGCAGCACTAGAGTGCACTAGGGCTTTAAAATTTCTTTTGAAATCTTCTGAAGGTTTTTCCCAAAATGTGGCTAATAACAGAGTTCTGTGACATGATAAGAAAGCAAAGTATACCATTTGTAAGTTTAAAAGAAAATTACAGGTGACTTAACTCCAAAAGCAGTAATAATTAGAATAGCAAGAGATACCGGGAGAGAGTGAATTAAATCCTTTGGGCATCTGTGGTTATTTTGGAGAAATCATTACCTGCTTTAATCATTTGGATTATAAGTGCTAGGAATGCATTCATGATTAAAGGTTTGATAGATGTATAATCTGACTCTGGATGTCAACAAGATCACAACTCTAGATAGTAAACATTGCCAGTGGCTGATGATGCCTGCATAACAAAGTGGAAACATCTTACAAGTTGTGCCTTGGACCTGGTAAATGCCAGTAAACTCCTTTGTGGGAATAAACATCATTGATATCTCTTTGGAAGTTTATTTAATTTTCTCTTTTCTTTTTATTTTTTCTGTTCTTTAATTCTTTCTTGTCCAAACAGACTGAGATATAGAACATCCAAACTGATATTTTTGTTTGCCTGTTTGTTTGCTTTAAAAAGATTAGTCTTTCCTGTTGGTTAATCTCAGAGTAACAGGAAAGTAGTGCATTGATCTGGTAGTTCATACAACTTTGTGAAGTTAACAGCAAAACTGCACACTGATTAGACTATCCAAGATACATCAAAAATAAAGCCTGCTCCTGAAGAGAAAGGCAGAGGAACTCATTCATGTAGTACATATGCTTTGAGGCTAATATGTGACAGGCATGGTACCAGATGCCCTGGGTGTATCCTCTTACCTGTTATATGACCAACACCAAAAGTTGCCAGACTCAACTCTCAGTCTTCACTGGGAAGCCACGAGTTCAGGAATGCCTTTGTTGGGTGGAAGTTAATTAACATGAAGTGGATGACCAAAAATGTTTTCCCATATGAATTTCTAAAACCTTAAACCCTATTAGAAAAACAATGTTGAACCTTGTGGAAGATGAATTACCTTTAAAAGTAGTATCTTAAAAGGTTTGCTGTTTATAATATAGCTGTTATAGTTCTGCAGTAGAAAAGTGACTTGCTTTTTACCTCCTAGAAAAAAAAAATGACCAAAGTGGAAAAATGTGATGATGCATTTAGTGGAGAAATTTTAAACTTTAGATTTATCAGAAATTTGGGCCAATGATGAGGAGAAGTGGAGCAACGAGACTCAATTTTCTATTGCAGTGGTTAGCAACTAGATGCAAGTATAGCAACAATATAAAAAAAATACATATAAAAACTAGACAGGATCTGACCCATCACGTGCGTGACTCAGCCTCACTCACCCCACCCTAGTCTAGGCCTGAACAACATGTTTCTAGCCCAGTAACCTCTGGCAACCATTCTGTCCCCCTCCTCTGACAAAAGAGGGTTGTGCTGGGTAGAGTCCCAAGAGCCTGGGAGGGATAGGAGCTCATAGCCTATAGATGCAATATGTTTCCCATGCAGGAGAATACTGAAAACGGTCTCCTAAGAGAATGGTGGGTCAAAATAAGAATAAAAAGTCCATGCTGGGTCATTTTTCCAAGTGGAACTAAAGGTGAAAAGACAGCCAAAATATTAAGTTAAAGAGACAGAGACAAATGTTGCTGGTAAATGAGGATGTGGGGAGATGAGCCTGCAATAATTCCTAAATCATCTGGACATCTGCATGGTCTTATCCACTTTCCACAGCTGCTATGAGAACTCCAGGATCTTTGAAAGTGATAGTCAGAGGCAAACCATTCATGTGCTTTTGGCATTCCTAATCATCTGACAAACCTATGTACTTTCCATTAGCACCAAAATTTTACTACCTTTACTTTAGTCTTAAGGCAAGTGAGCGCCAGATACTGGCCATGTGCTCTCCTTTCTGGAAGACTCTTGGCATAAGGAACCCAGTGAAGAGGACACTCACATCTGGGTTGAGAATGGCCTCTTGGTAGTGTCCTGCACTGGGTGAGGCATCTTCATACCTGTGGCTCAAAAGAGCTGAGTTAATTACCCAAGAAATTGGTAGAACGGTGACGTTGTTGAGGGGCAGTTTAAAAACTTGTTGGAAAATCAACAAGATTGGCAGCCTGCAAAGCAGCTTTCCAAACCCACCTGATTCCAAACCTGAGGCTTTTTCTTCTGAGCAGGAAAACTCAAGTGAAAACCCAAAGAAATTCTACTCAAAAGAGTCTTTGTACACATATCGTTACTTCCTCCTCCACCACCAGCCCCACCACCACCAAATTCACAGGGACACATTTCCCAAAGATAGTTTGTCTAACCAGCTAATCAATCTGAAAACAAAAGCCCCTTCTGGAAGTTTCCATTGCTAGGAGGTTTTTTCTGCTTTTTTGTGATGAAAACTGAGGAAGTTAATGTTCCAGAATCCAAATCTACCTTGCTCAATTTCTACCTAAGAGGCTGGGTAGAAGGTATGAGAGAGAGAGAGAAGAAGAAGGAGAAGGAGAAGGAGAAGGAGAAGGAGAAGGAGAAGGAGAAGGAGAGAGAAGGAGAAGGAGAAGAAGGGGAGAGGAGGAGGAGGAGGAGGAGGAGGAAGGAATGTTTTTTATACTTGCATCAGGAGACTAGTATTAATATACTTTTTGTAGACTTCTTTTTGGAGAAGTAAATTAACTTTATACAATGTTTAAGGAATATTGTATATGTAGGATCAAATGAGGGGAAAGGATAGTTTTGCCAAAGGCAACTGTTATCAAGGTTCTGAAATTAATTGGATGCTTTAATTGAGGTAGATTACTAGCTAATGCTTGCTTGAATACAGTAATTCTCCTATTAAATTATCTTTGAATAATTACCTGAAATTTCTCAGCTGCAGGGACTGATGGCTATTTAATTGCACAGTGATGTTGCTATATAATTACTTAACAAGGTGTCCTGTAATAGTTTAATTCCCTTTTTACTGAAAAAAAAATGTGGATGATAAAGTAACTACAAATAGCTCTTTCATAAAAAATAAATCACTGCAGATTTTTTCCTTCAGATTATTTGATATTTGAAAGTAAGTGAAATTATTTCTAAATTTGTGATTTATAATTCAAGTATTGATGATTTTTTAAATAGAGTAGAGCCTCTCTAACACATAATACATTAGATAACATTTCAAAGGGTTGGAATTGTCATTTTTAATTTTTGCTTATCATGAGAATTTTATGTCTCATTATTAAATACCCAAGAAACCACACCTTGCTTTTCATTCTTATTGCATATTTTATCTAAGGTTTTCAAATTAAGCATGTAGTCATCAAATTAAGAATTAAATATTATTTAAATATGGCCATATGTCATGTGATAATGGTATGACAGAAAATTAAATGAATTGCTTGAAATTATTTGGCAAACAATCTGTAGAGAGTTTCCACCAATACATCAATTTATCAGCATTTAGAATATTTCTACAAATATTTATAGAATATCAGCAACAAATATTATCTGACTCTTATCAGGCTAATTGAATTGATCCCTACAGTAATCTTAGTCAGATATTAAAGTCAAAAACAAGGGACAATGTATTTTGACAATTTTTTTTCCTTAGGTAAATTGGTGAACTACTAAAATCTTAGGAAAACACAGCTGATTGGGGTGTTGACTGAAAAAGCAAACTAACATTAGTGCATTGCCAGTGTTAGCATATTAAACATTTCCAGAATTTGTCCCAGTGATTTAACAATGTATACCTGACCTGAATGCCAGAACAATATGCTGGCAACAATTTGTTGGCCCCAAACTAGACCTGAAAAATGCTTACATATATTAAGAGAATGGGTCACATTAATAAGATGAAGTTCAACAGATCCCAAGAGATTTCATTCACATATAGAGAAGATGGACAGGAATAATCTATTTCCAGTATGGCAGAAACAGTACTGCGTCATTGTGGAAAATTAGCTAAATATGAGGCTTCACATTAGACCATTTTTTTCTAAGCAAACCAAGTACTGAAATACATACAAGTTTTGCCGTCCTGAGCATTGGTCGGTACTAAGCAGGTGGTGCCAAAGTCAGTCCTCAATTTTGTTTTTAAATCACAGCTCATAGATATAATATATGCATTACACAGTTTAAAAGCCAACAAGCCCTTCATTATCTGTAAATTATTTGTCCTGGCTCCTGTGTGAAAAGTTTCATTCTACTTACAATAAAGTTTTTGGAGCAGATGAAAATATGGCACAGAATACCCCTTATGATTATTGTGTAAGCAATATAAGAAATATAGCCGGCTGTGTTTCCAGTGGGTGTCTCAGTCATTAGGCATCCGACTCTTGATTTTGGCTCAGATCATGATCTCACAGTCATAACTTTGAGCCCCATGTAGGGCTCCGTGCTGACAATGCAAAGTCTGCTTGGGATGTTCGTTCTCTCCCCATCCCCCACTCACACTCACTCTCTCTCTCTCTCTCTCAAAAATAAATAAACATTGTTTTAAAAAAAGAAACACAGGTGATCCATGATTTGATGAAATCAACCTCATATGTTAAAGCTCTAGATCGACTCATCACCTAAGAAGTACACCACACAGGGAAATGTGTGATAACTTAAGATTTTCCTTCCTGCAGGATAATCTAACAACCTCACCCTATGGAAGTAATGTCATGGATTAAGCAGTCAGTAAAAACTATGTAACAACCATTGTATCTTTGAGATCATTAAGATTGAAATGGAGCTTTGAAATTCTGTCAAATGAGGAAACAGAGCCAAGGTGTTTGGTGGTTTCAGCCTTTTGGCCTCTTAACAACGTTTCAAAGCCAAGGCCAAACAGAAGCCAGTTGTTAACAGTCTGACAGGAGGAGGGAATGGCGTGATGCGGTATGAGGAGGGAAAGATGGCAGAACAAGAGTGGTGGAGATGGAAGGGAGGGAGATGCAGACCGTGAACAGAAGTTCTTGGTGATCCCCAAAAGATCATTACCCCAAGCTGCAATCCTTTGGCTGTTTATGAATATTGCAATTGTGGGCACTCTTCTGTGATCCACATCACCCTTACATACTTCTGGTTTTGAGGAGAGGATGCCAAAACGCAACACGATTCTTCTTTGAACATGTGAGTAAAAGGGAAAGTGGTAAAGACTGTTTCTGGGAAACTTGCTACCAAGTGCAGACCATTGGCCAAGCCTGTGGTATGCTTGTATATATTGCGTAGCTTCCCAGGACACTGTCCTACCAGTATGCAGGGACAAGACAGTCAATGGCACAAGATAACCCTCCTGAGACAGTGGACCCGTTTGCACTGTGCACTCCAACAATCTATTTCTCTCTTGAATAATAGTACCATGACAATAATAATAAATAGCCTCAGAGGTTTCCAGCAGAAACCATAGTTTATTTCTCCAAGCAACAACTGTGGATAAGTGTCTCTTTTTTTTTTTCTTTTTCATTTAGGAAATATATCATGTGCTTCATCAGGAGATACAGTACCATTATCTCTTTCTAAGGTATTACTTTGGGTTATTTAAAATTAGAGCTCTGTTCTAATCACATGATTTAATCAGTGGGCATGGCAGCCTAATACCACTGTTGTGCTTGACTTCAGAATCAACTATGCTCATTTTTAAAAATAGAAGTGGTCCTTGAATAAAATGAATAGTCTGATTTATTAAGAATGGACTTCATTTTCTTGTATGGCTTTTCCTCAAATGGAAATATGTATCTCAGAAATAATTATACAGGAAATCTTCCCTCAATTCACATATCCGCTCACCCCTAAAATAAAATAAAATGAAATTTCTTCATGTGGTTCCAAAAGGAAGGAGACATCTCTGTTCCTTGTCTTAATAATGCATCTTCTGCCAAGAGACAAATGTCAAATTAAATAGACAAGACAAAATAGAAATGTCTTTATTAGGAGCAAGCTGCTTTGAACCGCACGGTGTGGATGTGTGTTTACAGTAGTGTCAGTCACTGTTCAGTGACTGAGATCAATTCTTCATTGGGATTCACGTTTTCACTGTAAATGAGAAACCACAATTAGGTCGAATTTTGATCAATCTTCCTCCCAATAGATCTGGAATCAGATTTTAAGCCTGATCTGAGCGAACATTCGTCTTTTATTCCAGTACAAAAGCTTGGAACTGCGGCATCATTGAAGCATCCTTGAAATCATTTGTGTTTCACTGGTGATGTGAGATACAGCATCTCTTTCTTCCCACAAACTAGATGGGTTTTCTGCCACTTTCATCTAAGGGGAATTACTTAACCTTTTACGGCCTTGTTCTCTCATTGGCAGACCGAGGGTTTTGGACTGTAATGAGTAGTTCCTATTACATTCATGCTTAATAATCACCTGGGGGCTTGATAAAAATCCATTTTCCTAGGCTCCACCCGCCAGAGATTCTGGTTCAGTAAGACTGGGGTGGAGCTCAGGTATCTGCGTTTTTAACAAGCTCCTCAGGTGACTTATACTTTGAGGACCATAGTATTTAGATGGTCTCTGAAGTCCCTTCCAGATTCTAACCTCTGCACTCCATGCATGAAATCTTTAGACCCCCAGTGTTTCCTAAAGATGAATTGGAATTATGTACAAGCTGGTTGCCTAATACAGATTAGACGGTATGTCAGGTAACAATAATATTAAACAGCTAACATTTGTGGAGCATTTCCCAAATTTAGGCAAGCTTATTTTAAGGCCTTTAGAAGTATTAACTCATTGATCCTCAAAAAATATTGGGAGGAAAGTAACATTACTGTGTCCATTTCACAGGTGTGGAAGCTGAGGCCAGAGATTAAGTCATTTACTCAGATTAGATAGGCCTTGGGGAATGGGGCACTTGCTAGGCTGAAAAGGACAGTCTAGGTGGAGAGAGCAGGAACGAAGGCCCAGACCTAGAAAAGCTCATGAATTATTCAACCATAGCAAGTACTCCTGTGCCTGGAGCCCAAGTGGTTTTGGGGAGTATGTGAGGAAGGAGGAGATATTTAGATGTTAGGGAACAACATAAATGTTCAACACCAACAGAAGATTCTTACAATAAACCTTTGTATGTGCATAGAATACAACATCTTAGCCATTAAAACTTTTTAGAAAAATATTTAATGACAGGACAAGGTTCATGATATAATGTTAAGTTTTAAAAGCAAAGTTATCAAACAACATAACTCCAACTTTGTGAAAAATATGTAAAGGTATGTGGTTATATATGTAAAACATTGACAGGGTTCTTACACAGCTTGGACTAATCCTTGGTTTTCATTTTCTTTATTATTTGTCTGTGTCTTACCAATTTTTCTCTATGAAGCAATACTACATGTTATTTTAAGTGTAATAAAGTGTATAAGTGTAATAAATGTATTGTTTAAATAGATTTTCGACGTGAATTGAAGCAAAAAAGGTTTTGTAATAACCAAAGCATTTAATCAGGGAACCCCATTTCTGTGCACTCCAGTTAAGTTTAAGTTTCTAGTTGCCAAATGCAAATGGTTCAATATCATCACCAAATTTTCTGTGCCCCCCACCCCGGTACTCACGTGCATGCAAATTTAGCAAGATGACGTAGCTTAATAGTTTCCTCGCTCACTATGCGAATTCACAGTGAGGTACGATACCATAATGTAAGAGTGCGTAAGCCTTGGGTTTAGGAATCCGTGGTGGTGGGTAGACGTAGTGGGGGGATTAGATTGTTTCCTCCTTCTCTTTTGGCCAAGCAGTGTAGAAAGTAGCTATGACATTGGTGGCAGCCATTTATTTAACTTCGGAGTCCACATGTTGCCAAGCAGAATCAACACTCACTGAAAAGAAAGATTAAGAATTGTTTCCAAAAGTATCTTCCGTTTAAATCTGAAGAGCTTTGTCCGAAAGTAACCAGCACCTGAGGTCTAGCTAAACTTTTGAAGCAAAGGACAGTTGTTTGGATGAAGGAGTAACGGTCTACTTATAGACAGTAGAATCTTTGGAATTAGAGAACCTGATGTTTTTCATTCTGGTGACAGAATTCTGGGTGTGCTTTCCAGAGCTGCTCCGTGCTGTTAGCCACGTGTAGAGAAATAGTTACAATGACAAACCCAGATAGCGTTTGCTGTGTGCTCTACATGTTAGCTCGTCATATAATATTCACAGTCACCCCTGTGATGTCACGTAGGTCACATTATTATCCCCATTTACATGTGAATAAACTGAGACACAAGAGAGGCTTAGAAACTTGTCAAAAGTCGTATTATCACCATTTCTTAGGGTCTTACACGTGCCAGGCACTAGTGTGTGTTGGGATCACCATGCTGACGCAGCATGCTCTAAGTACTTTGCAGATTTTTAACTTCGAGCTGTATAGTAATTTTGAGAAATATCGATATGTCCATTTTTCAGATGAGGGAGCTGAGGTTCATTTTAAGAGAACATGAAGTGCCTGAAGGGAGAATTGGCAGGTGGGGAGGAGCAGCAGTGTAAATGGCCCCCGTTTCCCTTTCCTCCTGCTCCTTCCACCTCACAGCCCCCCTCCCCCAGATATTGCTGTTTCACTCCTTAAAGTTGGGGTCCAAATACAGATTCGAACACTGTCAAGAAAGATGCCCACAAGTCCCAGAGAAGAGGAACACATGTCTCCAGAATCAGACAGAAACAGTGGAATCCTGACTCTGCCACTCAATGGTGGTTTGACTTGGTAAATTTCTAAATTTCTCAAGGCCTCATTTTCCCCATCTGTCAACTGAAGATTACAATGGCACTTACATCATATAGTCATGGTAAGGGTTGCATGAGATCATTCTTATAAAGAATTTAACAAAAGGTATTCGGTAAATAATAACAATAATAATAAGGGGAGGAATAAATGTAGGACACTCTGGTTTAAACAAAATTAAACCAGATTTTTATTATAGAACTCTTCTGAGCCTTTAACAGCCAATGTTGTTGGTGAAGCTGTTAAGAGGACAAGATAGAAGTCAAGTGTTCCCAACCCATTTGAACATTTATTATTTTTTGGGGGGCACTCATGAAGTCCTGGGGGCTCTTTAGGAAAGCCTCTACTAGACAAAACCCTGGTGTAGCTGAAATTGTTCAGAGAAGTTCTGCTGGCAAACAGTATACTTCCATGTCAGAGACTTTGTAATAGAGGTAAAAATAGTATATTCTAATATTTTCAAATGCACATGACATCCCATATGCTAGAAAAACCCAGGGCTTTAGGAAGAGTAGGATATGATGCCAATAATATTTGATATTAACTAAAATAGAATTGAATCTCTGCACAAAAAGCAAAGCTTGGCTGGTTGAAGGGCAGAGGGAGGGAGGAGAGAGCCTCTCCTAGGAGAACAGGGAAGAGAGAGGAGGTGGAGAGCAGAGGCCAGCTGGATGGATGCAAGCAGCATGGGCTCCGGGTTGTGGAGGAAGCCAGTAAAGGTGGGAAATGTCCTTGAGGAATCGACAAGGAGGGGGGGGATCCTGAGGATGCCAAACAGAGGGTCCTGAATCTGCTGAGCACCACCTTGTTTACCCTTAGCTGTTTCTGTGTAACCAGAGGCAGCGTGTGCAGGAATTTTTGTCCTACACAAGTGCACTTATTTGCAAGTCAATAGAAACAATACTAGTGAAAGTCAACACTGCTTTGAGTGATTTGTAAGTTTCTTTAGAAACAAGGTTGTCTGTGTCCCAAGGGCAACTCCCAGGTGATTCCATGGTAGAAATATGGCTGCATGTTCTTACAGTGGAATAGGTGGCACCCTAAGGCCAGCTTGCCGTAAACCCTGAGAAACATTTAGTAGTAAGCCCAATGCCTGTCTCCTTCTCATTGGCCTCCTCGATTCATCTCCTCCCAACAACATCCACCTGGTTTTCCTAGTTGAAAAACTCAGAACTATTCTCGACTTCTCCATCTCCCAAACCACACATCCAGCGTCACCAAGTACAGTTGATTTAAAAGTCCAATGTAGTATTTCGTTTTGTTGTTAAATTACTCAAGACATGCATCCTCCTAGAAACATTGACAAACAGATGAAAGGATAAAGACGCAGGGAGAAAAATCACTCTTAATCACACTGTTAGGATTTTCTGGGATTTTTTTTTTCATGAAATTTTCTATCAAGTTCTGTGTATGTCTTTGAATTCAGACTTTTTTTTTTTTTGAAATCTATTCCTGACTCTTTTGCTGTCCCTCATTCACTACCATTTTATTTCAGAACTTTCTTCACCTGAAGTAAAATATTTCCTGTCCCTAAAGGCATAAGGGTGGGCAAAACAAGCATGAGTTCTGCTCTCACGGAACCCAGAAGCCATATATACCAATTCTTTAACAGGAGGCTCATTCAGTTCATATTCTTCTACACCTTGCTTTCTTCCCTCTTAACACTGTGTCTTAGAGATCATTTTATATTAGTTCCTTATTCTTTTTTACATTGTACGTTATTTCCTTGTATCCTTGTATCATAATATATACCTAGCTCCTCTTGAGGGACATTAAGGTGTTCCTAATGTTTGCTACTGCAAACACTACTACAGTAAACAACCTTATATGCATATGCCATTTCACACATGTGGGAGCAGAGCCATAAGATAGATTCCTGGAAGTAGGGCTTTGGTAGAAATTGCCAGACCGCCCTCCACAGAGGCTTACCAAGTAACATTCCATCAGCAACCTCTAAGAGTGCCAGTCTCCCCACCACCTTGAAACACTCTATTCTCCTCTGAAGACCACTCGGTGGCCCAGGGAAATCCCACAGCTGATAAAACCAAAGGAGAAGTAAAGGTGAAGGATTCTTTCCCCATCAGGCCGCCAAAGAACTTTTCTTCATGGAGGTCTGGGTTTATTTTTAAGGTCCCTTTATTCCTTAAAGAAAGAAAAAAAAGCCCACTACAATGCTCCATGTGGGTGCCACAAAGAGGAACAGATTTCTCTCCTGTGCTTCCAACTAACCCAACCACTTAAAAAGATACGGGACGCCTTTCAGGGTTGTTGGAGCAGTAGGGGAACACATAGCTGATCCGCAATCAAATGGCCACTCGGGAGAGCAATCTGTGTGCTCTTACCCACAGAGCAGCCAATTTCAACTGGAACATATGCAGAGCCCATTTGAGGCTTCTTTGTGCGATGGTTACACTCGCCGTCTTAGAGGCTGGGGCAGGTTAGGGGAGAGTGCCCATGTTGTACAACAGTGTATCTGAGCTGCCCTTTATGCCTACCTATTTCTTTCCCTGCTTTCACCCCTTTGTGTGTTTTTAATGGGGATAAGTGTGAGATGTGCTGGAGTGCAATCACATTGTGGTCTTAAAAGGATCTCTGATGATAGAAAATATGTCAATTTATTATTTCCCTCGGGACAGAGAGAAAAGTACAAAGGTTCAATGGATGATGAAGATAATACTTGCGCGCTGTATAGCATTTTGCAACAAAAGATTTTAAGGTGATTTTCCTTTAAAAAAATATTTTAGTCCCATTTTGTAGGTGGGGAGACAAGAAGATTTCGTAGTGACTAAAATGTCCTGGTGGTGGGACCCTGCATAGAGTCAGCATCTCTATGATCCTTTCCGGGCTCTGTTCACTCCCTCTAGTGGAATTTGGTTCTTCACATCAGAGTTTTGTACAGCAGTAGCAAGCACTGTGCTATTGTGCGTGATCTTTTGGGTACCAGAGCCACAGTTTCATCAAATCTTCAACCAGATGGCTAGGTCTGTGATCAGAGCTATCCCATATACCTACAGCTATAGTTTCCTTAAATAACAATTAGCCCCGCAGATCCTGGGCTGCTCTCGAATGCAGGAAGCGTTCTGGTGAGGCTCAGCAAGGAGGTGGCGGCTTGTTATTTGTCACGCAGGGTCATTCATAATGAATCAACAAAGCATTGACAATAGTTTTCTTGTAAACTGAACAAACCTTATAAATGGTGTGTGGTCTCCCCTCCCCATGAATTAGTTCCTTTGTCCTGAAATGTATGGTTAGCACAGATATTCATTCTGCTCTGCTGGGAGAGTGGCAGAGTCTAGGGAGGCACCCGGAATGTGCAAGACAAGTCGACATTTTACATTTTGGTCTTCTGTGTTAGAGCTGGGAATATCTCATTTGTACCTTGAAAGTGAGAGAGAAAACATGGGTGGAAAGCAAAGAAAACTTTCTAGACTATTTGAGTGATCAATTTTAGAACACGAATGTGAGAGCTACTTCCTCTCTTTTATGTGTACAAGGATGAAAGGAAATTAAGACTGTAGAAACAGTTTTTAAAATGCTTTGTATGGCTGCTTGAAATTCATTGTATGATTGCCTGTTTTTTTAAAACCCAAATAAGGAAAGCTAAAGTACTTAGAAGGAAACTAATTGCTTTAAGCTTTTCCTTCTCAGTGTATGCTATTCTCTGCTGTTATATAATCTTGGATATTGAGTAACTGAATGAAAGGACCAGTGTCTTACTTAAAGTAAATGGACAAACATCATTTGCTGCTGGCATCTTCTTTGACTCCTGTGGAAAGGGAGGGAAGATATTTCATAGTTAAATATGCTATAACTTTGAGTTCATAATATCAATCTTTATTATCAAAACACTGAAACAAAAATTCACAGGATTGAAAAGAGCAAATCTATGTGGAGGGAGGTTTTTAAAATCTTGAAATGTTCAAGTATTTGAACATATCTGCCTGTCTTTATAAAAGGCAGATTATGATGGCATAATTTCTGACATGTTGTTACCAGACAGACTGTGTGTTGGAATGTATATTAGATCAAATTGATAGATTGCTACATGAAAAGAACCGCAATATTCAAAGTTGACTTCACAGGTAAAATTATTTACAGAACTATACCACGGTAATAACATCTGTTTCATTTCAGATATAATTTTACATAATGGTAAATTTTTATCAAAGTGTATGAATGTTTTTTCTTTATTAAAAAGAAATGCCAAAATCATTGCTAACACATGAAAACAAGTCAATGATTAAGATCACATAAACCCATGTAATATGTATATTCAATCCCGAATTGTTTTAGGGTCATTGTAGCCATAGAGTTTTCAAATAAATTATTTGAATATAAAAGTAGATTATGTATTTCCCCTGTGGCTGGCCAAATGTCTTTTCAACAAAGGGTAAAATAAGAAGGCTATTTTTTGTGTAAAAGAGTGATCTTTTTAGTCATGCTTGGCTGCCTTTTCAGGACTGTCTCCATTTATAATGAGATATTCTTGAACTCATTTGAACCAGAAAGTTTAGTAAATTTGTGGTACATTTTTACATGAAATATCATGATTTGTTTAAAATGATCAGGGCTAGAGCAAAGGGAGAGTCGATTAATGATTGTTTTGATTTCCAGATTATAATTTTGAGCTGACATTTACATTGGAGAAAATCTAGAATATTGAAAATATATATTTATTTACTTTATTATTTCACCCTTTTTGTCCGTTCTAATTTCATCTTATTGTCCGCTTAAATGTATACTTGCTTCTCAAATCTCAGTTAAATCTCAGTTGAAGCTGTCATAAAGATTATTGTAACAGTAGTTTTTATAGTCGTATTTTTCAGGGTTCCAGACATTGAAAGGTGGTGATGGCCCTTCCAGAATAATGAGGAAAAGTGTTTTCTATAAATTATGGCTCTGATTTTAAGTAGACTCGACTTATATGCAAATTTGTAAATATTAACTTTTTCCTTTTCTTTATGGACATAGTAGAAAATTCTTCAGCATGGAAACATACACACACGCGCGCGCGCACACACACACACACACACACACACACACACACATGGAGTAGTGAAAGGATCTTTTTGAAAACTGAAAGTAAATTTTGACATGGTCATTAACATATGAAAACATGTTTACGTTATTCTCTAGTGTTTTAACATTCTCTACATTTAATTATTTTTCTAATATACTTGAAGGTCATTTAAAAAAAAACTCTTAGTTGTGTATTTTTTGCAATTACAAGCAGAAAAGTCAGCTACTAGATCTTAACCTGATACTGAAAATCAACTATGTATTGTACTTATTCCCAATCTTATTTCTCTAATTATACTTTGAAATGGACATATTACTTGTTTTACATTTGTATTTCTCTCGAACCCCCTATTGTCTCTTTACTCTGCAACAAATGCCATTTTTCCCTATTTTTTCGCCGTTCCCTGATTTTTACAGCAAATGATGTGTCATCTCTCTCCTGAAATTGACCATTCTTTTCAGAAAAGATTTTTTTTTTTTTGGCCTGTGGTGTTACACCGAAAAAGTCACCCAGCTAAAATGAGTTACTTCATTTCTAAATAAAAACAATAGTGTTTTCATGCCTGAACTTATTATTATTCTGAGAATGTACTAATTTGTTACATCCAAGATGACGGTTCGTTGGGTCTGTGAAAAGGGCAGTGTGCCAACTATAGCAGGGACGTAAAAGGACTTCTTTCATGGGAAGTAGTGGGACAGAGAGGAGCCCGCAGTTCAGTGGGTATCAGGAGGCACGCTGCCAGTGGGGTCATCCTAGTATCAGGGTTTCCTGTGTTGGGTTCTGAATCAAGCAAAAACTATGATTTCACTAAATGTCAGCCTGGGCAGCCAAATTTTCAAACCCACTATTGCTCTAAGGAGCAACTGATAAATGTTTTATCCCTGCAGGCACTGGCTGATGTGGCACAAGGGTTTTGAATGTGTGCAATGAATTATTACTTTTGGCATTAAGCTTAGATAATTGTCTACTTACTCTGAGCCGGTAATAGCGAAATAAAAGTGGAGGATATTTTTATAAAGTAAAACTGCAAAATAGATTTATCTATATTACTATGGATTTTTTCTTTCTTTTTACTACTGTTCTTCTCCCCTATTAAATTTGAATGATAATGAAGTTTGATTCTATACCTTTATTCTGCTCTAAACCAGGGTGGTCTCATAATTTTGTTTTACATGCATGACATTGCTTAAGGTCATTAGTTGTAAATCGTAGTATAAAAAGGCTGAAAATATATTCAGCACTTTGTACTTTCCGAATACACATTTAAGAGCTGCTATGAAAAGTCGAGACCTACATGGCAGATTTTCTGGCACTGAATGGTCAATTTAGTGATGTAGATTAGTGAATCCAAACAGTAAGTGAAGAGAGACTATAATAATGCTTTGATATGTCCCTCTGTTGAAGCATATCCTGGCTGATCCATTTTCTGTTATTGTAATATTTTTCTTTGCCCTATGGCAAAATGCTGTCTACTTTCTTATTTTTTAAGAATATAACCCAGATAAAATGATTGCTTTTTTTTCAAAATAATTTTCATGTGCTTTGGTACCACTGAACTAATAAATGAAAAGCAGATTTGGATTGATGAATTTTATTTTGTTGGAGTAAAAAACTTTCCTTTGAGGACATTTGTTTTTTGTTCAACATGTATCTGTAGAGTTTTCTTGTGAGGCAAAGTTTTAATTCATGGTCCTTTGTGTTTTAAAGGGGAGTGTACTTTAAAGGACATTTAAACAATAACCAACTTAATAATGATAATGATGATAATGATGTTCTTTTATCTAGATTTTCAAATAGGTCTTACTTAAAATGTGACTGATCTTAACTTGGTGTTTTGAGTCCTATTTCGTTTTTGTCACACTTCATGTTCCTAGGAAATAAAAACAAGGTCTGCCTTTTGTAATTTCTCACAGATTATGAATTTGATTTTCTTGACAATTTACTTCAGAATTAAAGGCTATATGTGTTCTTTTTCATTCCAAATGGAAACTGGCTGAATTTACAATGAAGACGACTGAAAATTGGAATTGTTTAAAAATAAAAACAAAAATACACCGTCGTAACAGATTTTAAATGAAGTAGATTATCAAGTGGACTGCTAATTTTGCCTTTCCAAAATGTTGGATATTTAACCCTCAGAATAATTAAATATTTGTAATAAAGCAGTTAATTCAAGCAGTTTATTGCTGTAATTTGCAAAAGTACATTGAGCTGCTTTCTTTTCAGCTCATTGATGGAGGAACAAACATTTCTTTAATAAGACTACAGCACATTCTAATTTTGTTGCAAAAGCTTAGATAAGGATCAGGCCCCCTCTGAATCACTGCATTGACCTATGACATTGAAAGTGCTGAAGCTCTTTGGCAAAAGAAGAGTTAGACAGTCATTATTATGCACAGGACTTTCCAGTTCTAAAGGGGCTCTGTGCTTTCTCTCAGATAGACTTTGTTTGTTGGAAATGAGAACTGTATTTTGGCAGCAAAGGACCAGAACTGAAGCTACTCGCAGGCAGACTCATTATGACATAATCCTTCATTAATCTCATTCTCTATTAATAGATCGTGTAGAAGTTTTGCTTCAGTGGATCATCTTCATCAAGGAGCTATGGGAAAGTATTACCGGTAAAATGCTCACCTCTAGTTTTAAGGCTGCCTGTTTACATTCATCTTTTTATTAGTTGTGAAGATTAATGGTGAAAATAATCTCTTGGATTTTGCTTAGTGTACAAATGACATATGAGCACCTAAAAATCTGATGTAACTGGATCTTGGTGTTTTGGGGGTAAAACTCACCTGGGAAGAAAATATACCATTAACAATAAAAAAGAGAAGGTTTGTCAGGCTAAAATTTCCTCTGGTGAGATAAAGGGTCTCTAGTTGGAGAAGCGTGGGAATAGTGGCTCAACAGTCTGAGTTCCCATATTGCTTCAGAAAACAAGTTATCACGGGATACATGTATGTTACTGTTACTGAGCAGATTAGATTAATCTAAGAAGTTGAACTTCTTGAGGTGGGCCGGGGGCGTGGGGATGTGCATCTCCTTTAGAAATAGGTATGTGTGTTTGTTTTTGTCCAAATTATCTACTCAGATCAGAGATTGGAGCTGCAACATTCTACTGTTTGATTTTCATCACACACTTGAACAGTATTTTGGGATTTATGTAAAAATATATTTAGAGAGAATAAATGTGCTTTGCTCTTTTTTTGTTTGTTTGTCATCTGTTAGTTTTTGTTAAATTTTGTAACACCCTTGGGGTCACTGGTGAGCCAGAAGTTCCCACAGCAGGTCTGGCTCTTTGGCTCAGCCTTACCACCTCCCTGAGCATCAGGGCCTCCTACTTTTCCTGACTGTAACTATGCACCAAGCCTTTGACTTATCTTGGTTGATAAACCCAAAATCTCATTGGAAGGTAGAGTTTAGGAAGATCAGGAGGAGGTGCTAATGGTATTTCTTTCATCTTCAGTCCACAGAGGTTGAATATTACAAATAAAATGCTATCAGTGGGGAGATTATTTGGTTATTTGGTTAAGCAATATGTACATTTTCCTAAAGGAATACGCTGGAGAACCTTTTTCTGTGGTCGGCAGGTGATTATTCTGGTTGGAATGTACTCAGATTGTTGAGTCATTAATAGAGATTGTGCCCCTATTGGAACTGGCTGACAGCCCCAGATTGATCCTTGATAATAATGCCAGTAATATGTATGTTAGAAAATTTGCAGGCTATGAAAAACAAAAGTAGGGATATATTTTTATATTGCCTTGCATATATTTGTGAGTTAAATAAAACTCAAGGAAGTTAAAGAAGTTGTCCCTGAACATACAAATCATAATGTTTTGGTTTGGCTACTCTTCAGGCCTTCTCATCTCTTGATGTTTTTATTTATATTCTACAGTAAAGAGAAGTAAGATTTATTGAACAATTATTTTAAATGGACCACCTCTGTAGGCAATTTAACATAAGTGATCTAAATTAATTTCAGGTTTAATAGTTTATATTTTTTTTTTACTTTTATTTATTTATTTATTTTGAGAGAGAGAGAGTGAGAGAGAGAACACAAGTGGAGAGGGGCAGAGAGAGAGGGGGAGAGAATCCCAAGCAGGCTCTGCACTGCCAACACAGAGCCCGATGTGGGGCTCTGTCTCTAGAACCGTGAGATCATGACCTAAGACGAAACCAAGACTCATGTGCTTAACTAACTGAGCCACCCAGGTGCCCCTCGGGTTAATAGTTTAGTTGAAAAAGAATCATGACAGAACTCTAAGAGCCACATTTTCTAGGCTCTTAATATTCAAACCGTATTGGAACCTGGGTCTGACACCAAAGAATGTCAGAAGACAGTCCAGTCAAACCTGAAAGATCAAGATATGACTGGTTCTTGTAGCCTGGAGGCTTTCCTTTTGTTCATCAAAAGTGACTGGTGGTGGATGGTAAGCACCAAAAAGGGTGTCTTCACAATAACACATGTTCAGCATACTCTTAAGAATCTACCGAATATGGGGCGCCTGGGTGGCGTAGTCGGTTAAGCGTCCGACTTCAACCAGGTCATGATCTCGCGGTCCGTGAGTTCGAGCCCCGCGTCGGGCTCTGGGCTGATGGCTCAGAGCCTGGAGCCTGTTTCCCATTCTGTGTCTCCCTCTCTCTCTGCTCCTCCCCCGTTCATGCTCTGTCTCTCTCTGTCCCAAAAATAAATAAATGTTGAAAAAAAAAAATTAAAAAAAAAAAAAAAAAAAAGAATCTACCGAATAAAACCTTGAAGTTACCATGACCAAGCCAGGACCTGCAAGCCTAAAAGCCAGTCAGTCTTCCCATGGTGGGTTAGCTTTTCAGAAATGTTTGGTCACATGGGGCCCCTGGGTGGCTCAGTCGGGTAAGCGTCCGACTTCGGCTCAGGTCATGATCTCACAACTCTTGAGTTCGAGCCCTGTGTAGGGCTCTGTGCTGACAGCTCAGAACCTGGAAGCCTGCTTCGGATTCTGTGCCTTCCCCTCTCTCTGCCCCTCCCCTGTTCATGCTCTGTGTCTCTCTGTTTCAAAAATAAATAAAAAAAAATTTTTTTAATTAAAAAAATAAGAACTGTTTGGTCACATTGTCATTTATTTGTTTTAATCTGAGGTTTTGCTGGCAGTATAATGTGACATTTAATTTCTTTTTTTATTTTATTTTTTTATTTTTTTAAATTTATATCCAAATTAGCATATAGTGAAACCATGGTTTCAGGAGTAGATTCCTTAATGCCCCCTCACCCATTTAGCCCATCCCCCCTCCCACAACCCCTCCAGTAACCCTCAGTTTGTTCCCCATATTTAAGAGTCTCTTCTGTTTTGTCCCCCTCCCTGTTTTTATATTATTTTTGTTTCCCTTCCCTTTTGTTCATCTGTTTTGTCTCTTAAAGTCCTCATATGAGTGAAGTCATATGATTTTTGTCTTTCTCTGACTGACTAATTTCACTTAGCATAATACCCTCCAGTTCCATCCACATAGTTGCAAATGGCAAGATTTCATTCTTTTTGATTGCCGAGTAATACTCCATTGCATATATATATATATATATATATATATATATATATATATACCACATCTTCTTTTTCCATTCATCCATCGGTGGACATTTGGGCTCTTTCCATACTTTGGCTATTGTTGATAGTGCTGCTATAAACATGGGGGTGCATGTGTCCCTTCAAAACAGCACACCTGTATCCCATGGATAAATGCCTAGTAGTGCAATTGCTAGGTCGTAGGGTAGTTCTATTTTTAGTTTTTTGAGGAACCTCCATACTGTTTTCCAGAGTGGCTGCACCAGCTTGCATTCCCATGTGACATTTAATTTCTAATTAAAAAGATTCTACACAACAAAAGTATTGTTGCATATAAAGAAAATAAGGATTAGCAAATGTTTAAGAAATTTAAAATTTAATTTAAAATTTAATAAAAATGTGGGTGATAGCAATTTGGCCTTGGCTTTTCTTGCCGAGTTTTCTGATGTCTGGATATTTGTAAGCCAAAGAACTCCCCCGTCAGACCCTTTCCAATTGCTCCTGGACAGAATTCATCCTCCCCTATATTATTTTCCTATTGCTGTGGTAATAAATTATCACAAACTCAGTGGCTTAAAACAACACAAATTTATTATCTTATAGTTATGGAAGCCAGATTTCTAAAATGAGTCGAGAGGGCTGCATTTCTTTTGGAGGCTCCAAGGGAGAAACTGTTTTCTTGTCCTTTCCAGCTTCCATAGGCCATGTCCATCCTTTGGCCTGTGGCTCCTTCCTTCATCTTCCAATTCAGCAAGTAGCAGAGCATGTTCACATTTCTTTTTCTCTGTCCCACAGCCTCTTGTCACATACCTTCTGTTGGACTCTGACTTCTCCTTCATCCCTCTCATAAAGACCCACCCACATAATCCAGGATAAATTCCTACTTCATAGCCTTTACAATCCAAGGTATCATTCTAGATATTAGAGTGTAGACATCTTTAAGGGCCATATTTCAGCCTACCAAACCCCCTGATCCTTAGGAGGAATAGGAGACCATTTTTCATTTCCTCAGGCATGAAATGGTCCTGAGATCAGTGGCTCTTCACCTTGGCTGGGAAGCTTTTCAAAATCCCAGTGGCTAGGGTATACTCCAGACTGATTACATCAAATCTCGGGGTGGCTCACAAGATATCTGATATTTTTAAAGCTCCACAGTGATTCCAGTGTGCAACCAAGGTGGATGAACCACTCATTTAGGTGCTTCCTTTTCATTTTGAAGGCTCTCCTGAGGCACAGTCTGGGTATGTGAAAAGTATACAGACTTGGTATACTGATTTAAGAGTTTGTTGAGAAGCAGATGAAAATGTCTAGGAGAATGCATATTTTAATGGCTCAGTTTTTGTTAGTTTAGATTGGCTTTAGGGGACTATAGTCAAGAGAACAAGATGAACAACCTATTCTGTAATTATCAAGTTCAAGCACTAATGATTTAAATTACATATATCTATAGATGAGTCTTGTATATGCTGGATATGTAAATTAAAAGCACTTTCTTTTTAGATTTTTTTCCTATAATAGTGTGAATTCAATGTAGCATTTTGCATGCTATTTAAGCTGTAAATCAATGATATTGAATATAACCTAATATTTTGGAAGTTAAATTGGCTTAATGGTGAATTACATGGATTTGAATCTGAAATAATTCCTGCCTCTCTGTGATTGCCCTCTTATGTCTTCACTTTAAGTTTACCTCTCCACATGGCTGGAAGGATCTAGTGAATAAGAAGGGCTTATGTTGGTTGAAATTTGAGTAATCATTCATATATAGTCATTGAATCACCAAGACCTTTAGTCATGGCACAATCTTGACTCCCTTGCAGTGTGGAGATGTATGTATATACACATATATCCCCAGGTAATTACTCCTAATAAGAGAGAGACAAAGAGAATTGAGATTATTTTTTACTCCATTGACTGAATATTTGAATTGTTTATGGGTTTTTACTGGTTATTTCTACATCTTAAGATTGGGGAAGATCAATTATACACTGGGGTCTATTGAGGAAAAGGGTTTAGGAGGAAGTTACAAGATGCCATTAATATAAAATTGTTAGTTTGTGTTTATGTTTTGATGCTACAAAGACTACATTTTTCAGATGAGGACACAAAAGTTAACAAACAACTTTTGCCCTACTTCCACATAGGACAGGAAGTGTGGAAAATGTTAACAAACCTACTAAATTACTGGATTGAACAGGGCATTTTCATAGGTCATGGGGTCAATGAATAAAATATTTGAAGTCACACTGTCCTCCAGATTTATTCCAAAAGTAGGCTTGATTGTAAGTCATTTGTTAGATTCTTATCAATAATTTTTAAAATGGGAAATATTTATTAATAACAAATAAATAATATTGTGTAACATACCAAATTGCTCCTCAATGTTAAGCAAAAGAATGTGTTAATTAGCATTTTCGACAAACACCAAAACCAAAAAAATCCCACAGATAGAAGGCAGTATCTCAGTGCATAAATGGCTACTACATAATGCACTTTAAATAAATTACTTCATTTAATTTAATCCTAACAATAACTATTTGATATAAATGCAAATAATAGTCTATTTTACAGATGAGAAAACAGATCTACAGAGATTCAGTGACTCTATCAAAACCATACAACTAATAAGTGGCAGACCCAGGAGGCACACCTGAATGTGATTCTTTATGACCCTGAACCACTTCAGTTGGAGCTAGTGAAGGCTTTAACTAACTCTGAAGTGCTGTGAATTCAGTTGTAAGAACTGTGATCCCAGACTAAGAGCAAAGAATAAACATAGGCCAAAGCTTTGTGGCTAAGTCGGTTTGTAGGACATAATGAGATTAGAATGATAAATTTTACTATGAAGGTGAGGTCTTCAAACATTTGATTTTTCATTTGGAATTAGATCATTTGCTTGTTTAAACCATCCTCAAGATGATATTGGTTCCTATTTGGATGTGTTCCACTTTGAAAAACCTGATCATTTGGAAGTAAATTCATTTGTCCCATTTCATTTTTAGCCTATATATAAACTATCTAAATTTTATTTTCAGGAATCAATGTTTGTCAACCTAATTCTTAAATCACAAGGATTAGAATTCCCTGCTTGTTAGAAATATACTTCCTGGATCCCAGTTTAGATCATCTGAATCAAACTCTTTAAGGTCAGGGCCTGGGGAAGCTGTCTTTCCTTTTACAACCCCAGTAGGTGATTTATGGTAGAAATGAGTTTCATTTGCCCAAAATTTAGACTCTGAAATCAATACTCATTATAATGATTTAGACAGTACAAAGCTTCAGGGAAGTAGGACAATGATAATGATACACTCCATGTACTATCTACTCTGAGTACTATGTACTCTTTCTCTTTTTCCTCACCTTAACTTCCTCCTGCCATTTCCTTCATTCATCAAACATTAGCTGACGCCTCCACAATGTGCAGCCACTAGACTGGCCTTCAGTATATGACTGTCTTCAAATAGTTTGGGAGACTCTGCAGACCTCATCTTCCTGATCTTGCGTTATTAGAGAAGTCTGGCTATAAAAAAAAAAACAGTTGTTGGGGCACCTGGGTGGCTCAGTTGGTTAGGCGTCTGGCTTCGGCTCAGGTCATGATCTCACAGATTGTGAGTTTGAGCCTCGCGTCAGGCTCTGTGCTGACAGCTCGGAGCCTGGAGCCTGCTTCAGATTCTGTGTCTCCCTCTCTCTCTGACCCTCCCCCACTCACACTCTGTCTCTGTCTCTCTCTCAAGAATAAATAAACATTAAAAAATTTTTTAAATTGATTGATATTGTTAAATCCAGTGTTTTTCAAACATATTTACCCACACATTTACATTTTCTTCAAAGAATATCTGTTACCCTGGAGAGCACCTTTAGAAACAATGGATAAGACAATGACTTTTTTTTTTTTTTTTGCATACTAAACTGCAATCAATAATTGGTGAAATTCTCTGATAGTGTATTCATTGCCTTTTAAAAACATTGGTAAAAAGGTAAAAGGTAGAGGACTGCTGGTAGATTATCCATGCCCTGAAGCTTTCTTTTAGACTTTGACCTATGCTAAAGGAAATAGAGGCAGTCCTGAATGTCTGTGATTATACTGGACCTTAGGTAAGGATCCTAACTTAACTGTGTCTACATTAATTCAGAAAAGTACAAACTCAACCAATTCAACCATTTTGTTATAAACTTGGGTAAATGACTCAGTATTAGCATCTTGGTCTCTGTCTCGTTATTTATTAGTCTTTATTTGCTTTTAGATATTAAAGCAACATGTGTACTTTAGAAACTCATAAATCAAACAGGAGCATATAAGGGCACCTGGGGGGCTCAGTTGGTTAAGTGCCCAGCTTCGGCTCAGGTCATGATCTCACAGTTCATGAGTTCAAGGCCCGTGTCAGGCTCTGTGCTGACGCCTTGGAGCCTGGAGCCTGTTTCAGATTCTGTGTCTCCGTCTCTCTCTGTCCCTCCCCCTCTCGCACTCTTTCTCTCTCTCTCTCAAAAATAAATACACATTAAAAAAAAAAACAGAAGCATATAAAGTACACCATAAAAACCAAAAGTGACTCCTCATTCCTACCATGTCAGTCCAATTCTTTAGGAGTGTTTCAGCATTTATTTCTATATTTTTTCTATATTGTATTTGTATACATATACACACACACACAATGTGTGAGGAAATACATATATATAATATACAATAGGTAACATATAGAATAAGTATCTAATGTTACAAACATGGCATCATATATTCTAAGATGGTCTTTTATCTATTAAACATATTGCCTCAGGTCTGAAGTTCCCAAGAAATAAGGCTCTTAGGTTCCTAATGCACCTTTCACATTTTTTACAGTACTTTGCCATGCACTGTGTAAGTAATAACACTGGGACCTAGTCTTAAAAAGAATTCACATGAGTGAATTGCTTGCCCAAACATCCAGATACCACTTAGTTCGTTAGTAATGTCTCAGCACATTATCACATGAGGGTGTCTTCCCATGCACCTGTTATAGGTGTGCCACACAGCTTTTACAACTGAGTTCTATAGAAGCACATTTTTGCAAACTAAACACTCTTTAAATATGTCAGATGACTAATTAAAGGAACCCTCGTATAAATTCTATTTTACACTGAAGAATCCTATTAAAAACTAATTGCTCCCTAATTAAATAAGCCTGAATAATTTGAGTTTTTATAATTCAAACATGAGGGTTTGGGAAGACTTTACAACCCCCAAAACAGTAAGATAACAGTCTTACTCTTGCAAGGTCTACATACTTTTCATTTACAAAATCACAATTGAAAAGAAAGGTAAGGCTAAATCTTTAAATAGGAGAATGTGTTTTCCACAGTGTCCTTTCTTTCTCCCATTCCCCGCCCCCCGCCCCCCCCCCCCGCCAACCCCCTGCTTTGGTGAGTTAGCAAATGGAGCGTATTTTTAGTTTATTTCTTTTTTTTTAAGTTTATTTATTTATTTATTTTGAGAGAGACAGAGTGCCAAGTGGGAGAGCAGCACAGAGAGAGGGGGACAGAGGATCTAAAGCAGGCTGTATGCTGAGAACAGACAGCCTGATGCAGGTCTGGAACTCACAAACTGAGAGATCATGACCTGAGCCCAACGCAGACACTTAACCAACTGAGCTACCCAGGCACCTCTTTAGTCTATTTCTATCAAACCATTACTTGATGAGATCTACATTAAAAAAAAAATGTATATATATATATTCATTGGAGGAATTAGTTATCATTACATTCAAAGATTGTATTTACACTGTTTTGTAAAGTGAGCTATGCACTTGATAAAAACACTCAGGCAGAGGCACCTGGGTAGCTCAGTCAGTTAAATGACAGGCTCAGGTCATAATCTCCTGGTTCTTGAGTTCAAGCCCTGCATCAGGCTCTGTGCTGACAGCTCAGAGCCTGGAGCCTGCTTCAGATTCTGTGTCTCCCTCCCTCTCTCTCTGTCTCTCCCCTGCTTGCATGCGTGCAAAAAAATAAATAAACATTGCATGTGTGAGTCCTGAAACCATTGTTGCCCTATATGCTAACTATAACTATAACTTGGATGTAAATTTTAAAAATTAAAAAAAACTTTTTTAATAGAAAAAAAAATCTCCACTTAGGATGATCTATTTTACGGAAATAAAAGTAACTACAGAAACAAAACAAACAAACAAACATTAAAAAAATTTGTTTTAATGCCCAAGCAGTGAAGAGAGACTAAAGTGAAACCATCCTTTTCACATCCCAGTCCCACCAAGCAGTGTTACTCTCCCCAAAGATCACTATAGTTAATAGTATTTTGTGTTTACTTTCCCTGAACAAAAGTCTATCATAGGCCAGATCTATAATTTTTTTATTATTCCCCGGATCATACCATACACACTATTCTGAACCTTATCTTCTTCACTTAGTGGTATACGCTAGAACTCATCATATTGGCATGTACAGATTTATTTCATTCTTTTTAACAACCTTGCATTTTTTAATGACTTCACTATAATTCACTTAACTTAGCCTCTCTTTGGGGGCACAGAGGCTGTTTCTATCTTCCTGCTGGTATACACAGTGCCATAGTGAGCATCCTTACACTTGTATCTTGACACAGTTGTGCAAGAATATCAATAGATAATTTCTAGCAGTGATATACCTGCATAGATCAAGGGGCATGATAATACTCAAGGTTCAAAAGCATATCAAGAAGCAAAGGGGCACCAGGGTGGCTCAGTTGATTAAGCATCTGACTCTTGATTTTGGCTCAAGTCATATTTTGCTGGAGCCTGCTTGGGATCCTCTCTCTCCCGCTCTCTTTCTCTCCCCCTCCACTGCTCATGCACACTCTAAATAAATACATAAATACATAAAAACACTTAAAATAAAAGTTTAGAAAAAGCACACTGAGAAGCAAAAACTCTAATGGTGGTAGTGGAAGTGCAAATTGGTGCAAACCTCTGAAAGGGCGATTTGATTGTATCTTAACAGAATTGGAAATTCACATATAGTTTTATCCAGAAATTTTTCTGTCAGCAAGTGACCTATCTACCTGAAACTAACATAATGTTATATGTCAATTATATCTGAATTAAAAAAAAAACAATATTGACCCTATCAATACATAGGTTCATTTCTTATGGACAGAACCTCCATGTTACATCTGTACAGAATAGGGTTAAGAATAACAGAACAGGAAGGGATCTTAGAAATCATCTACTCCAATTCCTGAAGTCCAAGGAGGTTAGATTACATAGTGAACAGGTATCCAACTGAAGAGTAGTATAGAAGTTCTGCACCAGCTGCTAGATAATCTAGAAGAAATAGACAATTAGACACATCTTTTTCCTTTCAGGCCTCTATCTCATTGGCCATTGTCACTACATTGCTATCTCTCTTCCTTGCTGTGTCTGTCTTTGTGTTGTTCCGTTAGCTCTTTATCAAAGGTGTAGCTCTGGGACACTTTTCCCCAGAGGATGGATCCATTCTGTGTGATTGAGGGCAGGGGAAAATAGTAGAGTGAGCAGGGTTGGGGAAGTGAGTGAGTGGCCTCACATCTGCTCTGTAGAGGATGGGAATTAAAAAGGGTCAGGGGTCATGGTGGTATCCTTAGTGACCAGGACAGGTCCTGATCTATAGTGAACTTAGTCACTCCAAAAAAGAAAAGTTATCTTCCAGTCATAGGTTTGTGAAGCCCATAATGTGAGTCATAAATTTCTGTGGATGGCATCAATTAATTGATGCCAGTTAGGCAGATGTTTCATCAACTGATAATCTTGTAGGTGTTTTAATACTCAACGTCTTAATACATGTATACATAACAAAAAGGCATACAAACATACAGCAGACAGGCAATTCAAACAACAACAACAACAAAAAAGGGAATTACTAACAAGAAATGGGGGGAAATGTCCATCCTAATTAGAAACAAAATAAAACAATCATAAGATGCTATTTTTTTGTCTGACAAATTGGCAAAAAATATATTTTTTCACATAAGATTTAATGCTGTTGAGGTTTCCTTGAAATGCTCATTGAGGTGGGGATGGGAGGGCTGTGAAAACACAGCTGACAGTATAGACTTGAGCATTAAAATATTTGGGACCAGTAATCTCACTAGTTGGAATTTAGTCTGAGAACATGGTTCAGAAGAAGGAAGTTGCTATAAGCACTGGGTTGTTCCTAGCAACTTTAAGACCAGAAAAATTGGAAGCTAAAATTAAAACAAATTTCAAAAATGTTTCAAAATTTTAAAAATTAAAAAAAAATGCTCAAAACATAAATGAACGAGGAATGGTGAGTAAAGCTGTGGTAGGTCAAAGAGATGAAACATAAACAGATGATGATTTTCAAAGCCATGTAACTTCATAGAAGATATTATGATGTATCTGTAAAAGCAAGATGTGAAACATACATGCTGCTATTGGCAAACAGTATGTGTCTGTGTATGGATGAGTTCTGGAAGGAATAAACACACATACATGTACACACATGCAACGTACAAAGTAGACTTTGTATTAGAAAAGGAACATGCAGGTTTCTCTTCATTTGTAATACTTTGATGAACAATAATAGTAGCAAAATTAAACAATAAAAATAACAAAACTAAAAATGCCTGTAAATATTTTCACTTCTTGGGGCGCCTGGGTGGCTCAGTCGGTTAAGTGTCCAACTTCAGCTCAGGTCATGATCTCACGGTCCATGAGTTTGAGCCCTGCATTGGTCTTTGTGTTAACAGCTCAGAGCCTGGAGCCTCCTTTGGATTCTGTGTCTCCCTCTCTCTCTACCCCTCTTCTGTTCACACTCTGTCTCTCAAAGTAACACATAAACATTTAAAAAATTTTTAAAAAATATTTTCACTTCTTATAAGGCCTTCTTTTGCTCATTCTTCATTGTTCCCTCCTAGAATGTAAAGAAATGTTTTGATCAATGCATATATAACGTCAGGTAGACCCTTTCAGAATTTCCACACAATTCCAATGTGCTCTCTGAATTCATATTGGAATAAGAGGATTTTAATGATGTAAAAATAGAGTCAAATCAAGACTTTAAGAAAGGTTGCTTTGGGGCTCCTGGGTGACTCAGTCGGTTAAGCATCTGACTTCGGCTTAGGTCACAATTTTATGGTTCGTGAGTTCAAGCGCTGTGTGGGGCTCTGTGCTAACAGCTCAGAGCCTGGACCCTGCTTCAGATTCTCTGTCTCCTTCTCTCTCTGCCCCTCCCCCACTCATGCTCTGTCTTTCTCTCTCTCACTCTCTCAAAAATAAATAAACATTAAAAAATGTTGGTAAAAATGATTGCTTTTTACTACTCAGTGATGAGAAAGAATGAAATCTCGCCATTTCCAACAACGTGAATGTAACTGGAGGGTATTAGGCTAAGTGAAATAAGTCAGTCAGAGGAAGACAGATATCATATGGTTTCACTCATATGTGGAATTTGAGAAACTTAACAGATAACAGTAGGGGAAAGGAAGGAAAAATAATATAAAAACAGAGAGGGAGGCAAACCATAGGACACTCTTAAATACAGAGAACAAACTGAGGGTTACTGGAGGGGTGACGGATGGGGGGGGGATGGGCTAAATGGGTGATGGGCATTAAGGAGGGCACTTGTGGGGATGAGCACTGGGTATTGTATGTAAGAGATGAATCACAGGAATCTACTCCTGAAGCCAAGACTACACTGTATTTAGCTAACTTGAGAATTAAAAAAAATTAAAATTAATCTACCTTAAAATAAAATTGTATCATTCTACAGCAGGAGAAAAAAATGGTTGCCTTTATAAAATGTGAGAAGATGTACACTCATTCAGTGTTTTAACATTTCCAGTGACAGGAAGGTCATTAGCTCATGAAGTAATATACTCAGCTTATAAATTTCCACTCATTTTTTCATCCATTGTATCTGTATTAAGTCAATTCTTTGTTTAAAATGAATGGCTGAGATAGAAGGACACTTCATGCTAATGGATTGAAAGAACAAATATTGTTAAAATGTCTATACTACCCAAAGCAATCTACATGTTTAATGCAACCCCTATGAAAATACCAACAGCATTTTTCGTAGAACTAGAACAAACAATTCTAAAATTTGTGTGGAACCACAAAAAACCTTTAATAGCCAAAACAATCTTGAAAAAGAAAAGTGAAGCTGGAGGCATCACAATTCTGAACTTCAAGTTATATTACAAAGCTGTAATAATCAAAACAGTATGGTACTAGTACAAAAATATACACATAGACCAGTGAAACAGAATAGAAAACCCAGAAATAAGCCTGCAACTATATGGTCAATTAATCTTTTTTTAAATGTTTATTTGAGAGAGAAAGAGAAAGCAGGGAAGGGTTAGAGAAAGAGACAGAGAATCCCAAGCAGGCTCCACACTGCCAACACAGAGCCCAATGTGGGGCTCAAACTCACAAACGATGAGATCATGACCTTAGCTGAAATCAAGAGTCGGATGCTTAACTAACTGAGCCGCCCAGACACCCCTGGTCAATTAGTCTTTGACAAAGCAAGAAAGAATATCCAGTGGGAAAGGATAGTCTCTTCAACAAAGAGTTGAAGTTCAGATAACTGGACAACATGCAAAAGAAAGAAACTGGACCACTCTCTTATACCATACACAAAAATAATTCAAAATGGATTAAAGACCTAAATGTGAGACCTGAAACCATAAAAATCCTACGAGAGAACTCAGGTGGTAACTTCTTTAATATCAGCTATAGCAACTTTTTTTCTAGATATGTCTACTGAGGTAAGGGAAACAAAAGCAAAAATAAACTATTGGGACTATATCAAAATAAAAACCTTCTGCACAGTAAAGGAAACAATCAACAAAACTAAAAGATAGGGGCCGCTGGGTGGCTCAGTTGGTTAAGTGACTGACTGCAGCTCAGGTCATGATCTTGCAGTTTGTGAGTTCGAGCCCCACATCGGTCTCTGTGCTGACAGCTCAGAGCCTGGAGCCTGCTTCAGATTCTGTGTCTCCCCCTCTCTCTACCCCTCCCCTGCTCATGCTCTGTGTCTCTCCATCTCTCAATAATAAACATTAAAAAAAATTTTTTTAAACCTAAAAGACAACCTATGGAATGGAAGATATTTGCAAATGACACATCAAATAAAGCTTTAGTATCCAAAATCTATAAAGAACTTATCAAAGTCCAAAAAACAAATAATTCAATTAAAAATGGGCAGAAGACATGAACAGACATTTCTCCAAAGAAGATATCCGGAGGCCCAATAGACACATGAAAAGATGTTCATCATCACTTATCATCAGGGAAATACAAATCAAAACAATATCACCTCACACAGTTAAGAATGGCTAAAATCAACAACATAAGAAACAACAAATATTGATGAAGATATGGAGAAAAAGAAGCACTTGTGCCCTGTTGATGGGAATGCAAACTGATGTCGTATTGAGGTTTCCCAAAAAGTTAAAAATAGAATTGCCATACGATCCAGCAATCACACTACTGGGTATTTAACCCAAAGAATACAAGAGCACTAATTCAAAAGGATACATGCACCCCTATGTTTATAGTAGAATTATTTACAATAGCCAAGATATGGAAGCAGCCCAAATGTCCAATGATTGATGAATAGACAAAGAAGATATGGTGTATATATACACAGTAGAATATTATTCAGCCATAAAAAAGAATGAATTCTTGCCTTTGCAATGGCATGGATGGAGCTAGAGAGTATAATACTAAGTGAAATAAGGCAGAGAAAGACAAATACCATATGATTTAATTCACATGTGGAATTTAAGAAACAAAACAAATGAGCAGAGGGAAAAAGAGAGAGTGACAAGCCAAGAAACAGACTCTCAATTATAGAGAACAAATTTATGGTTATCAGAGGGGAGGTGGGGGAGATAAATTAAATAGGTGATGGGGATTAAGGAGTGTACCTGTCATGATGAGCATCGGGTGATGTATGGAATTGTTGACTCACTGTATTGTACACCTGAAACTAATATAACACTGTATGTTAACTACACTGAAATTAAAATAAAAACTTAAAAAAAATGAACAGCCTGACAGCAACAAGACCAGTTGGGAGGCTTTCTCATTAGTATAGATAAGAGATGATAAAGCCTGAACCAAGTCAGCACCAAGAGAGGAAATGGAAGAGCAAAATTAAAACATATTTAGAAAACATCAACTAGACTTAATGACTAACTCCTACCCATATTCAGGGGAAAAGATTAGTTTCCACCTCTTAATAAAAAGAGTAGAGAAGAATTTGTGGCCATCTTTAATTTGCCACACCCTCCTTCCATCTTCTTCAAATTTGTTTTAAAATCTGAGCTCATCAGAAAGCCCAGACATCCATATTTTTTTCTTTTATTTTAAATGCTCATTTCTCCTGTGCCAAGGAGACAATTTTCTTGGTCTTAAGGATTTTCTTTCCTTTTTGAATGAATCTTCTCTGTTAAGATCTGTGTCCACAGAATAATCTAGATCTTGTATCTTAACTTTTAAAGATCAATTTTTCTAAATTCTAAACAGTGCTTTCTCAAATGGTAGTGTGCATACAGATCACTAGGTGATCTTGTTAAAGTGCAGATTCTCATTCTGTAGGTCTGGGTGGGGCCTGGAATTCTGCATTTCTAACGAGCTCCTAAATTATGCAGTGTTGCTAGTCCTAACACCTACTTTGTGTTGCAAGGGTCTAGATTATCCCATCTAATCCCAACATTGCTTGGCTCACTTTGCCCCATGATAGTTTGCCAATAATTTCTTTCTTTTGGGACAGAATAAAGTCCAGAATGATATTATTTCCTAAGCTTTTTCAGGTGATATGATTGGAAATATGTCAAATCAATGATTTAGCAAATACTGTGCTCTTGGGGAAATATATGTCCAGGTAGCTAACGTTGTCTATCATAAGTATATTTTGTCACTGTGTCTATTTTATACTCTTTAAGATATTGATAAAATTCTTATAGAGTCCCATGGCAGTGGTATGAAGCGGGTAGAGTTCTCTTCATTCTGGAGATGAAGACACACAGGCTCAGAGAGCACAGCTAAATCGCTTCAGCTCAAACAGCTGGCTAAATATTAGGTGCTGCCTCCCTAATCTGGATCATCAGACTCTGAACTGCACAGAATTAAAAGGAAAAAAAAACAACTCTGATGAGGGTTCCTAGGACAACAATTGCTTATCTACTAATCACATAAATCATATCCCAACAGAGCACCCCTAAAGTCTGGGAGAATAAAGCTCAAGTGAGGTTTCTGGATTTGGAAAAAATAAAACTATCTATTTGGACATGAGTAAGATCATTCTTGATCCATTTTCTGTCACTAGCCTTAAATGAAGTCCTCTTAAACACCCCCAGGGCCCCAAACAGCTTTAGTGACAGGAATATCTTCAAGTCTTGCCCCTCCCCAGTCCCCAAGAACAGGCTTAGGTGTAGTGATGTCATTGTCATGTTGAAGTTGTATTGAGAGCTTTTCTTCTTTGTTGAACACCAAGAATCAGGTCTAGGGGAAAATCTGTAAGTACTATAATTAACTTCAATTTTAATTTCTGGGTGTCTTTTTTTCTCCTAGCTGCTGCCAAGGTTCTCCTTCAGTCCCATCAGTTAGAGCAGCATTCACGAAGCTCAGGCCAGACTCCCTTTGGCAATTTTTATGAGGTTTCATAGTGATGTGCTCAGGCCCTTCAGGGAAACTTGGAGCCAAAGTAAAATATGAGTGGACTGTTTAAAAAAAAAGCCACCAGTTTCAAGAAGCTTATGTTTCTCAGTTTGGGAGAAACTTTTAGGAGATGCATTTTTAATATTTTTGGTTTTCAAATACTTTTGGTATACAGTTAACCATTAGTTTATTGTCTTTGTAATGTATTTTTTTATTATTTTTTCTTGCCTTTTAATCTTACTCTTCTTTATATGTGTTCATGCATAGCTCTGTGTGTAATTGTTCAGTTATGAATTGAGAGCACTGAAAGACCCAGAAAATTTATCTTTCTACCTACTCCAGTGCTGTTTAAATTAAGGTCCTCACTTCTTTTAAAATCTGATATATGTTACTTGGAAGCCACATTTCATATTATCCATTACATTGTTTACCCACAAATTAATAATGGACCAAATAGAACAAATGAAATAAAAATAGAATCTATTTGAGAAATTAGATTTAAGACATAAAAAAAGGCCTACTGTGTGATTCGTTATAGAGAGAAGACAGGATGAGGGTACTGCTGACTGACCCAAAGACTAGAAGGCATCCAGTTCTATTCTGGTTCTTATGGAGACATTAGCATGTGCATGGTGTACTAGGTATCCTGGGGCTTTAAAGCATATAAGACATGATTTCAGTCTTCAAGATGCTCATAGTCTACACAGGGAGACAGATAAGAACACAAAAAGCAAAGAGTAACACTATGAGAATAACATAGGAAAGAGCTTTCTTTCAATGGAAGTGGAGGAGATTGGGAAAAGTTCATGGAAATGCTTACATCTGAGCCAAAGCTTAAGGGATGGACAAGAATTCAATAAATAGGAATGAATGGTAAAGATAGAAAAAATTCTTATGCTCTTGCCATCCATGAAGGTGGGGAGGGGAAAGGCATGTTCAGAGAACACTGTAATTAACTGAAAGATATGTGTGAAGGACTATAGAATTAGAAGTCAGAAAAGCATACTCCCATTTTTATAATTTTACCAGCGGCATATATCTTTTATGACCAGTGCCTCTCACTTACTTTTGTAAGCACATGTCCTCTCTGTAAGCCTTCATTTCCCTTCTTGGGCTTCATTGCAGTGTGTCTCCTATATATAGTTCCCATTTCTTTTCAGTCATGTTCATATTCTTTTTTTATTATTATTATTTTAAAGAGAAACCTAGCAGAGAGAGAGAGAGAGAGAGAGAGAGAGAGAGAGAGAATCTTAAGCAGACTCCACACTCAGTACAGAGCCCGACATGGGGCTTGATCCCATGACCCTGGAATCATGACCTGAGCCAAAATCAAATGTTGGACACTCAACCAACTGAGCCACTCAGGCACCCCATATATGTCCATATTCTTTCAAAGTGTAGATGTCTAGTCATTAAATATAAGCTCATATATTATGAATATGTGATGGATACCACAATTTACTTAGAGTTTAATGAAAAAAATATATGTCATTGATTGGCAGGTCTTTTCCTTGTGCAGTTTACTATTAATTTTATTCCATCATGTAGTTCATATAGGATGTCTTCATTTCTATTATGAGAGCTATCAAAAGATACTGATTGAAAGAAGTCTCTCTAAATCAATTTGACTTGATCTTAAATTGCCATATTCTGACTTTTCCCTAGGCTCAAGTGTGAATATCTGTTTTTGTTCTATAAACCTTGTCAGGTCCCAACTCAGTGTCACTATTTTTTCAATAATTTTGACTTGCTTGTATCATCTAAGTAGTGTCCATTCCTTAGGCTTCAGTTACTTCCAAAGTAATGCGGACATCACAGATTTTTAGGAAATGCCAGTCATTCTAAATGTTTGCAATGTGCCTTATTCTTTAAATTCATCCCCTTATAGTGTGTATCTTAATGATTTAAACCATCAGAAGGTTTTGAAAGGAGACTTTGGACAGGATAGGAATTGAGGGCCATCCTCTGGCATCTGGAAACTCCTTCTTGACTCTCCTTCTTCAAAATCCTACTGTTGAGAGCAAGAAAATTCTGCATTGTTGAAGACAAAAAAAATTATTTAATTTTTTTTTTTAATTTTTTTTTTCAACGTTTATTTATTTTTGGGGACAGAGAGAGACAGAGCATGAACGGGGGAGGGGCAGAGAGAGAGGGAGACGCAGAATCGGAAACAGGCTCCAGGCTCTGAGCTATCAGCCCAGAGCCCGACGCGGGGCTCGAACTCCCGGACCGCGAGATCGTGACCTGGCTGAAGTCGGACGCTTAACCGACTGCGCCACCCAGGCGCCCAAAAATTATTTAATTTTTGATAGCTCTCTCTAAGCTTACAACTACTTACTACCTTATGAGCCAGAAGTCTTCTTTTTTAGGAAAATATATCATCATTATTTTGTTGGACTCACAAAACCATCGTATTTCAAATGACTATATCATTTAAAGTGTCTATTCATGTACATTTTGAACATATGAAAGGTCACAGATAACTCTTCATCCAAATATTGACTGATGAGGACAGCCAAATTCTGTTTTTACCTTCGCATATACTCTTTTTCAAAATGTGAAGGCAAAACGCATTTTTCTCTTGCCTCCATCTGCTTCCCTCACCCCCTCTTCTTTTGCTCTCAGCGTGGAAACTAGAGTTACAGCTTAGCCTGTTTTGCTTATGGAACTGTGCCAGAAGCAGTTTTGAAGGTGTTTTAAAAATGAAGACATCTGGCAGCTGGCATACTTACAATTCATTTGCCAAAGACAAGTTGCACACGCTGCTGGAATTTTCAACTGAAGGTCACGCACCAGGTAAAACACAGTCAGGTGGAGCACTGGTGCATAAGAAGGCACACGCTGAAGAATTGTTGGCCCTGTGAAGCTGGGTGCGGTAAATCAAGAAGCATGCTTGTTTCTCTGTCCACCCCCACCCCCCCCTAGTCACAAGACCCCTTTAAAAGAGGTAAGAGGGAAAAAAAATCCAAGCCAGTAAAACTGACAGTGAATCCCAACGCTGTGACATGTCAGCAGAAGCCCTGGAAAACAGGCAAGAGGAAAGGGTGCTAAGAAAAAAAATGAAGAGAGAATTCAACATAGTGTTGGACAAACATGTTGCTGTCTGTTGAGTGGTCCACTGGTTCAGAAAGAAAGAGCCTAAAGGATTATGGGTTTCAGCTTTTCATTAATGAATTACTAACAGTTTGCCAGTGAATGCCCATGACTGAAGATTTACTTGATATTTGATAGTATTTGGATAGTATTTTGGGTTTTCTGTTTTAAAATCTTTTCTTGTAACTGGGAGTCACTAAATACTAGTGTCAGATCAATTGCTTTTGTAATTTTATACTTGTGTTCGATGAAACTGTGTTTTATGGCTTTGGTTTCGGTTTTGTTTTTCTGCAACAGGCATCTAACATGTAAACACAGGCATTTATGAGATTAACACTTAACCTAACAAGGCAAGGGAGAGAAATTATCTCACCACATTGATAATCTGTCTCTGACAAATTTCAGCACTTTAATATGGGCTGTATTGGACATAAAAGTAATATGTTTACAAAGCAAGAATTAGTGATTATTTGTATTAGAACCTTGATATATTTCCATGTAACAAATCTGGGTTTTTCTCTTTCTGTCCTTGTAAGTCCAAGCCTTTTGTCTTGTGTTCTTGTTTTCTGTTCAAAATATTACATATGGAGATAGTGGTTAATGGAGAAAGGAGACAGTGTTGCAGTTATAATTTTGTTGTTGAGGGCTGTTGATCCTCACCTTATCCCAAATGGAGATAGAATTGTTGGCCTTACAGAGGCTGCAAACCTGTGGCCTACATGCAAGATTTAGTTCAAAAATCTGTGCATTTGACATACTATTGACCTAGGGAGTGTTTGTTTAAAAAAATAAGTTGATAGGAAAATCTACATTTTAAAAAATCTGGATTTTCAGTTTCTTTTTAAAAATCAGAAAATCAAGCATCACTGTCCACAGTCTCTCTTGAGAATGTCTGATGGCCCCCACCCACTGCAGATGGTGTGGGGGTTCTTCAGGCACCAGGGTCCTACCACCCCCATGCTTTCCCCAAGGCTGAATAGACTGGTGCTTAGTTGCATTCCTGCTGTTAGTTTTCCGAAATCAGAGTGAAAAGCAAAGTGAAATCTTTCTTACATTTTTGCAACAGTGAGGAAATCAGAGTAGGCCAGAAGGACAAGTTTTTCTAACACCAGACCTACTGCATACAGTGATACTACCTCTCTGGGCCCTGCCATCCTTTGAATGTATTTCCTTTCTGACATGAAATACCTCCTCTGCCCTCCTCAGTTTCTGCAGGTTTAGATTCAAGGGGTCCAAGCTGCTTCCTGGCCCATCTGGGATACCTAAATTTGAACCCCACATCAGAACTGCTGCAATATTACAAATGGAACCTTCTTAAAGGTACCCAATAGACAGGTCATTCTTGACTTTCAAACACCATCAAGGGACGGGAGGGAGGGAGGGCAGGGCACCAGGGGTGAGGAGCCAGTGAGGGCAACAATTAACTGTTTGATAATATTATGTCACTTAAAATGTACTTTGGTTCATAAATTTACTCACAGACTGGTATTGCCTTTGAGAGATGTTTCTACCATCAGTCCCTGCTTCTTTCAAGGAAATTTAGTAGTTCTAAAATCTGAGGATATTTTTCTTTTTCCTTCCTTCCTTCCTTCCTCCCTTCCTCCCTCCCTCCCTCTCTCTCTTTCATTCTTTTCTTTCCCCCTCTTTCCCTCTCTCCCCCTCCCTTCCCTTCCTCCCGTTCTCCATCCTTCCTTTCTTCGCTCTTTCTTTCCTTCCTTCCTTCCTTCCTTCCTTCCTTCCTTCCTTCCTTCTTAGAAAACACTGTAAACGTGTATGGGGAAAATGGTACCTGGTAGAAATAAAGGCATCTGCCTGGTGATTGTAGTGGTCAGATATGAAATCAATGAGGCAGTAACTACTCTTCTCACGGAACCAGACATTTAGTGTGATTACTCCTTGAGGAGAATTTTATAGTTCTTAGAATTGTCAACTATGTGAAGTATTAGCAAACTCTACCCCATGTAATCTAAAGACTCAAGAGAGGAAATACAAACGCTTAGGAATGGGTTTTAGAAAGACTATTGAGGATTTGTCAACTCCATCTTTCTTTTAAAACTTGTTTGTTTTTGTTTTTTTTTATTTTAAAAAAAATTTTTTTTCAACGTTTTTTATTTTATTTTTGGGACAGAGACAGAGCATGAACGGGGGAGGGTCAGAGAGAGAGGGAGACACAGAATCGGAAACAGGCTCCAGGCTCTGAGCCATCAGCCCAGAGCCTGACGCGGGGCTCGAACTCACGGACCGTGAGATCGTGACCTGGCTGAAGTCGGACGCTTAACCGACTGCGCGCCCCAAACTTGTTTGTTTTTGTTTGCCAGTAAAGTGCCTATCAGGTACCGCCTATGTGAAACCCCTGCTCTTGTTTTTCATTATCCTATAAAGCTCTTTATTCAGACCTTCAGACGTCTGATATCTGAAGCCAAACCTAAGGAGTATTATTTCATTATAGAGTATTAAAATCCTAAAGTGACCCTGGGAAATAATTTCTATAACAGCATTACTTCTCCTTGTGAATGATTTTTAGTTTTTTGTTTATACAGAATTTCATTGCTGGGTTAAAGGGAGAAAAGTATAGTTTGTAGACAGCAAATATAATCTCCAGTAAGAAGCATCAAGAGGGAGTTAGGAAAGAGAAAAATGTAGATTATTATAAATAAGTGCATTTTCAAGAAATAATTCCTGGTGTGCATCTGTGTCTGTGTGTTGGTAGCAGAGAATCAGGTACTTACTGTATTCTTTTCAACATTCAATTTAAAATGTTAAGTAAAGGTACTTTGAAAGTGAAATAAATTAAATTGAATAATGTGAGGAAATCTGCACATGTTACTATAAAAGGCAACCTAAAAATCTGAAAAATGTGTCTAGTCACATAGTTTTTAATAGTGGTGGTATTCTTAACATTCTCTCAACAAATTTTACTGAGCATCTACTATGACAAATTTTACTGAGAATATACTATACATAAAGTACTCCAATTCAATTATAAAAATTGCAGTCAAATTCCTCAAGTCCCCATTTTTATTTTATCTTGAAAAATTATATTAATATTCATTGACAAATATAACTAATTCCTGGCTCAATCCTTAGTGAGTTCACCATATTGCAAGAGATGGTTATGTGCTCTTTATTATTATTGCTGTTAAAATATAATGGTGAACTTGAATGGTATGTTCTAGTGCTTTTGTTTTATATTTGCGGTTGGGGTGCCTGGGTGGCTCAATTGGTTAAGTGTCAGACTCTTGATTTTGACTCAGGTCATGATCTCATAGTTGTGAGATTGAGCTTCGTGTTGGGTTCCATGCTGGGCATGGAGCATACTTAAGATTCTCTCCCTCTCTCTCTGCCCTTCCCCTGCTCATTCTCTCCCTCATAAATAAATAAATTAATTGATTAATTAATTAAATTTGGGGTTATTCATTCATTCAACCAACACTGAGCAAATGCTATATACTAAAAACAACAGATGCTGGGTCTACAATGGAAAATAAAACATAGTCAAACTTTACAGGCTTATTGGAAAGCAGACAGTAAGCAAATTATCACACTTATATGTATTCCAGGAATACACCAAGCACACTCCTGCTATGGGGTATTTGCACTTGCTATTGCTTTTGCTTGGACTCCCTTTCCCCAGATACCCTCCCTATCTTTAAGTCTTTACTCAGATACACCTTCTCAGTTGAATGATGCAGAATTCTAAGTCCAGCCAAATGACCATCAAATTAAGGATAAAATGAAGGCATTTAAAGAAATCCATTCAAAAAGAAACATTCAAGGAAGCACTCAAAGAAAACAAAAAAGATTTAAGGAGAAAGACATTGAATAACAAAATAAGAGAAGAAAAGAAACCAATAAGACATGTGGCTAAGTATAAATCCTTACAGTCATGTAAATCTTTTAAACTACTAATAATGTAAACTACACTCCAAATGAGTTCAATAAAATTTGAAGGTAAAGGCAATGTCAATGATAGGTAGCATGTTATTAGGGGAGGGTATATCCATTTAAACATATTATTTTAAAAAAATTAATGGCCATCCAACATAGGAAAAGAAATACAATATATAATTTTTCAAGTCTCTAAGAAAGGAAAAAAGTGGTGTGCATTTAAACCATAGGAGTTTTAAAAAATTAATGGTCATCCAATATAGGAAAAGAAATATAATGTGTAATTTTTAGATGTCTAGGGAAGGAAAAAAAGTGGATAAAACTGAATCAACTCCAAAATAAAGGTAAAGAAAAAAGGAAATTGTTTTTTTAAAAGATAAGTTCTAAATATTTAATAGTTGTAGATAATATGTCCAAACATTTTAATAGTCATAATGAATACAAAATGTTAATTTTCCTATTAAAAGATTGTCATATTTTATTTTAATCTACCTGCTTACTATATTCAGAGATACTTCCAAAACAAAATTGACACAGTGTAATTAAAATAAAGGGATGGACATAGGTATTTAAGAAAGATGCTAATTCACAAAGAGAAAGACCAGGTAAGGCACTCCTAACATGGAATAACTCATACTTGGGGGCTAAAATTATTAATTTGGGCAAAGAGAAAGATTCACATTATAAACAGAACATTATAAACAGAACAAAGATAGAACAATCTATCAAGATACAAAAAATTACAATTTATGTACCTAGCCATCCAGCTTTGACACATATGAAATAAAAACTGTTAGAAATGTGAGTAGATATTGTTAAATCCATACTCTTAGTGGAAGAGGTTAATCCAATGACTTAGAATTCAAAGACTAAAGTAGCAAAAAAGTAATAATAATAGACACAAGGTTTTAATGGTACATATAACAAAATATATATGTATACACATACATACCCAACAAATTCAAGAATACACATTTACCTCAAGTGCAAATGCAAGTATTTGTTTTTTTAAAATTTACTACATATTATGCTTCAGAGAACAATCTTAATAAATTACTAAGAAAAACTGAAATTACACAGAAATATAATGACTTCAACAAATTTAGAAATCAATAACAAACTGATAGCTAGAAATAATCTAATTACTTAGCTAAAGTTTTTAAAATCTTTTAAATAATTTCTGGGTTAAGAAGAAATAATAAAATATTTACAAGTGAATGATAATGACACAATATATAAAAACATGTGGTATGTTCAGAAGTAAATATATAGCAAAAGATTAAAAGAATAGAAATAGCTTCAGGAAAAGATAATTTAACATTTAGAACTTTATGTAACTCACTCTAACAGTAAAGGAGGACAACAACATATTCATCCCAATAATTTTAAATTTTTAAAAAATAAAATTCAACAACACATATTTTTTGTTAAAATTCTTAGTAAGCTAAGAAGAGGTAAACCTCCACAATTTAATAAAGAATATTTATGTCTGCATTTCACATTACACCAAAATCAGTAATGAAACACTAGAAGTATTCCCATTAAAGTCAGGAATATGTCTCAGGATTCAAGATTGTACTATCTTAGGCAATACAGTAAGAAATAATAACATAATAATAATAATAAATAATAAGAACTATAAATGTTATAAAGGAGGAGAAAAATGATGATATATAAATAATATTATCTACTTTGAAAATGCAAAAGAAATAACTAAAAAAATTACTAGCCCTGGTAAGAGTTTAGTGCAGTAACAATGACCACTTAGAAGATATCTTGAATACTGTTCACAATTGCAAAAAAGAATATAAAAATATATTAAACAAAATATATAAAATATTAACTTTAAAATTATGTAAGATTTATATGAAGAAAGTAGTAAAACATTGTTTCAGTGATGGATGGAATGACTCAGTATGGTAAGGCTGGCAATTCTCCTCACATTAATCTGTAATTCAAGATGGCGCCAAACAAAAACTTAAAAGCTAATTCTAAAATATATTTGGAGGTGAGAACAGTTAAGAAAAATGAAGGTAAAATATCTTCTAAAATCTCCTAAAACCAAAGCATGCTAAGAAATTAAAGGAGCTTGATGTTGGGGGGGCAAATAGACAAATAAATGGAATAGAACGGAGAGTCCAGAAAAACAAATTTAGATATCATGAAGATTATATTTTAAACCATTAGATATACAGGAAAATGGGCTTTTTTACTGTTTGTTTATTTTGAGAGGGATAAAGTGAGCATGCTCACATGCAAGCAGGGGTGGGATGGTGGCAGAGAGAGAGAGGGAGAGAGAATTCCAAGCAGGCTCTGTGGTGTCAGTACAGAGCCCTACACAGGACCACAAACCATGAGATCATGACCTGAGCCATGCAGGTGCCCCTAGAGGAAAATATTTTTATGACGTTGGAGTAGGACGAGCTCTGTTAAGACAAAACCTATATTGCGCTGTATGTTAACTAAAATTTAAATTTTAAAAAATTACATCTAAAAAAAAAAAGACAAAACCTAGAAACTAAAAAATCAAATTATTGATAGCTTTGAACACATGCAATTTAAAACCTATGTATGACCCCCAAAAAGCCCATAAACAAAGTTGTGACAAGCAATAGATTAGCAGAAAATATTTACGATATATATAACAAAGGATTATATATGGAATAAAGACCTCCTGATAATTAACAAGCAAAAGGTAAACAATCCAATAGAGAAAAATGGGCAGAGAATATGCCCAGGTAATCTTAAAAAGAGGAAAAATATATGATTAATTAACAAATGAAAATGTGTTCCACCTCGGTAGTAGTCAGAGAAATTAAGATTAAAAGTGAGATATAGGGGTGCCTGAGTGGCTCAAACAGTTAAGTGTCCAACCTTGGCTCAGGTCATGATCTCACGTTTCTTGAGTTCGAGCCTAGCACTGGACTGTCTCCTGTCAGTGTAGAGCCCACTTTGGATCCCTTGTCCCCCTCTGTCTCTGCTTCTCTCTCTCTCTCTCTCTCTCAAAAATAAATAAACATTTTTTTAAAAAGTGAGATATAATTTTTCAGTTGTCAGGTTGGTAATTTTTTTTAATTGCTAGATTCTAGTGTTGAGGAAATGTGAGAAAATAACTTTGCTCATATCTGTACAGCCAGGACTTCCACCTTAAGATGTCTGTAGTGGACACTTATTGGCTGCTAGCTCGGCATTTTCTCCCTGTAGAACCCTGATTTCTTCAGTATGGCCTCTCTATATGCCTCAAGGGAAGCTGACCCTACCCTCAGCTCTAAGGTGAGTCTGGTTAAACCAAAGGTATTCTCAGCCCCTGCTCTCTTAATCAGCAATCGGTCAGAATTCTTGACAGTGAGAATTTTGCTGAAAGTTTTTTAGGAAGGTCTTTCCTCACCTCAAGGACAACATCAAGAAATCAAATTTACTTTATCCCATAAGACACGAGCAAGGAAGAATATAGCCCAGAAGATCTCCTATCACTGAAATTCCTTAGACGGACTAATAATTTTCCTATCTTGTGCCAGATAATGTTTTAGGCTAGGAACAGACAGTGCGTAAAACAGACAAAATTCACTGCCCATGCACCATTCTACTTGGGGAAACAGAAATTAAAAGAATAAATTAATAACATATATAGTGTGACAAATAATAAAGCAGGGAAAAAGAATGGGAAATGTTGGGATACAGTTTAAATAGGATAGTCAGGGAAAGCCTCCCTGAAAAGGGGACATTTGAGCAAATTCTTGAAGGACAGAGGAAGTCATGTTCACATATAAGAGGGAAAGATTCCAGAAAGAGGAAAAAGTCCCTGCAAAGGCAAAGAGACCCAAGTATGCCTGGGCAAATTCTGGGAAGAAGAAGAAAACCTGTGGGGCTGGATTAGAGTGAGCAAGGAATAGAATGGTAGGAGACAAAGTTGGAGAGATAAAACGGGGCTAGATTTTAAGGGGTCTTGTAGACCATTATAATGGCTTTGGGTTTGGCTGGGGAGTTTGGTATGGTTGACATACAATGTTACATTAGTTTCAGGGGTACAAATAGTGTTTCAACTTCTCTATACCTTACATTATCCTCACCACAAATGTAGCTACCATTGGTCACCATACAACGCTATTACAATATCTTTGACTATGTTTCCTGTGCCGTACTTTTTATTCCCATAATTTATTTATTCCATAACTGGAAGCCTGTATCTCCCACTCCCCTTCACCCATTTTGCCAATCCTCTCGCCCCCTTCCTCTGACAACCTTTAGTCTGTTCTTTGTATTTATAGGGCCAGTTCTGCTTTTTGTTTGTTTATTCATTTGTTTTAGTTTTTAGATTCTACATATGAGTGAAATCATATGGTATTTATCTTTTTTCGTCTGACTTATTTCCCTTAGCATAACACCCTCTAGGTCCATCCACGTCATTACAAGTGGCAAGATCTCATCCTTTTTTATGGCTATAAAATATTCCATTGTGTATGTGTGTGTGTTTACCACATCTTTTATCCATTTGTCTATCATTGGGCACTTAGATTGCTTCCATATATTTGCTATTGTAAATAATGCTGCATTAAATATTGGGGTGCATATCTCTTTTTGAATTAGTGTTTTTATATTCTTTGTGTAAACATCTAGTAGTGGAATTATTAGATCATATGGTTTTTCTATTTTTAATTTTTTGAGGAACGTCCATACTGTTTTTCACAATGGCTACACCAATTTACATTCCCACCAACAGTGAGCAAGGGGTGTCTTTTCTCCACATCTTTGCCAACCAACACCTGTTATTTCTTGTGTTTTGATTTGAGCTATTCTAAGAGGTATAAGGTGATATTTCACCATGGTTTTGATTTGCATTTCCTTGATGATTAGTGGTGTTGAGCATCTTTTCATGTGTCTGTTGGCCATCTGTATGTCTTCTTTGGAAAAATGTCTATTCAGGTCTTCTGCCATTTTTTTAATCAGATTGTTTGGGGGTCTTTTGGTATTGAGTCGTTTAAGTTCTTTATATAGTTTGGATATTAAGCCCTTATTGGATATATTATTTGCAAATTTCTTCTCATTCCGTAGGTTGCCTTTTTGTTTTGTTGATGGTTTCCTTCTCTGTGCAAAAGTCTTTCATTTTTACATAGCCCCAATAGTTTATTTTTGCTTGTTTCCCTTGTTTTAGGAGACATATCCAGAAAAATGTTACTATGACCAATGTCAGAAAAATTACTACCTGTGCTCTCTTCTAGGATTTTTATGGTTTCAACTCTCACATTTAGATCTTTAATTCATTTGTAGTTTATTTTTGTGCATGATGTTAGAAAGTGGTCCAGTTTCATTCTTTTGCATGTAGCTGTCCAGTTTTCCCAGCACCATTTATTGAAGAGACTTTCTCTTCACGATTGTTTTTTATTGTCTTCTTTCTCATAGATTAATTGACCACACAGGTGTGGGTTTATTTCTGGGCTTTCTATTCTGCTCCATTGATCTATGTGTCTATTTCTGTGCCTGTACCTTACTGTTTTGATTACTACAACTTTGTAGTATATCTTGAAATCTTGTATTGTGATACTTCCAACTTCATTCTTCTTTCTTAAGATTGCTTTTGCTATCTTTTGTGATTCCATACAAATTTTAGTATTATTTGTTCTCACTCGGTGAAAAATCCTCTTGGTATTTTGATAGGAACTGCATTGAGTCTGTAGATTGTTTTGGGTAGTATGGACATTTTAACAATATTAATTCTTCCAGTCCATGAGCATAGAATATATTTTCATTTGTGTCATCTTCAAATTCTTTCATCAGTGTTTTATAGTTTTCACAGTATAGGTCTTTCACATCCTTGGTTAAGTTATTTCCTAGGTATTTTATTCTTTTTGATGCCTTTTATAAATGGGATTGCATTCTTAATTTCTCTTTCTGAATGTTCATTATTATTATACAGAAATGCTATCAATTTCTGGGTATTAATTTTGTATCCTGCAACTTTACTGAATTCATTGGATTTTTGCTGAGTGAAATTAGAAGCCATTGAACAGTTTAGAAGGGTGGCATGGTCTTAGTTCCATTTGAGAAAAATAACTTTGATTGGTGGGTTGGATGGACTGTAAAGGAACAAGGACAAAAGTAGGGAGAGTAGTTATGAGTTTACTGCAATAATCAAAGGAGAATTGACCATGACTTAGACCAGAATGGTGGCAGTGGGGGTAATAGAAAGTAGTTGAATTCTGGAATATTTCCAATGTAGAGTCAACAAGATTTGCTGATGGACAAGATACAGGGTGTGAGAAAAAGAGGAGAATCAAGGAAGGGTCTAAAATTTTGATCCTAAGCAACTCCTGAGAATGGAATTATTCTTAACTGAGAAGAGAACTAGCTGCTTTAGGGTAGAAGTAAGGAGATATCAGAGGTTTGGTTCAATTTCGTTAAGTTTGTGATATTTATATCTCAAATTGAATATGTTAAGTGCACATTTGGATACTTGAATCTGGCTTATAGTAGAAACATTGGTTTGGTGGTAAAAATTTGGGAATTGTCAGAATTTATATATCACTTAAAGCTGTGAGATTTGTGATGAGGTCACCAAGGAAGTGAACACAAAGAGAGAGATGAGATTAAAGGACTTAGCTCTGGGGCACTCCAATGTCCAATTTTAGGAAAGCCAGCAGGGAGGAAGAAAAGGAGCAATCACAAAGATGGGAAAAGAAATCCTGGGAAGCATAGTGTTTTGGAAGCCAACGAAAGAAAGTATTTTAAGGAGGAGGGAGCAATCAACTCAGTGAAATGCCAATGAATTAGCATAGCATAATGGCTAAGATAAAGGCTCTGCAGCCATTTCTGCCAAGTTCAAATACAGTTCTGCAATCATTTGCTGTGTGACCTCGAAAAAGTAACTACACCTTTCTGTCTTCTTTTCCATCTGTATAAAGAATATTATATTGGCTCTATTTCATATGGTTTTTGTGAGGCTTATGTGTCTAAGTTTGTTTAATACACTTAGAGTAGTGCCTGGAGTGTATAGTAAGTACCTAATAAATGACAACCATGATTATTATTTTTTATTGTTTGACATTTTTATTATTTTTTCTTCCAGTTTCATTGAGATACAATTAACATACAGCACTTTATAAGTTTAAGGTGTACAGCACAATTACCTGAATTATGTGTATTGTGAAATGATTACTACAATGAATTTAGTTAGCCTCCATCATTTCAGACAGGTGTTAAAAAAGAAGAAAAATGTTTTTTTCCTCATGATGAGGATCTACTTTCTTTGTAACTTTCAAATATATTATACTATGAATATTATTATATTTAACAGTAGCAAGAATTAGTAGGAGGAGGAAGAATAAGGAAAGGACTGAGACTTGACCAGTGGCTTTGGCAATGTGCAAGTCACTTGTGACATTGACAAAGAGCAATCTGGGTAGAATGGTGGGGGCAAAACCTTGTTTAAAGTGATGTCATGTCCAAAAGAATATGGGAGAAGATGAACTGAAGACAGTAAGTGAAGGAACCCTTTCAAGAAACTTTTCTTTAAAAAGTAAAGGGAGCAGAAAAATAAGTTGGTAGCTATAGGAAGAAGTTTAATAAGAGAGGATTTTGTTATTATAAGAGAAATAACAGGTTTCACATAGTGTATTTATTTTAAATATACCTTGGATCAGAGGTCAGCCTCAGGAGTCAGTCTGAAGGCTTGCTGGTGATGGGCAGAGAGGTTGGGGTGGTATGGAACACTGTAAAGGTACTGAGCTCCAGTCATCTCATATCAAATGTGTTTATTTGTTCTCTCCCATACTAGAATGTAAGCTCCATAAGAGAAGGCCCTTGTTTTATTCCTTGACCTTATCTCTATCACCCTGAACTACTGTTCAAGGAGGCAATCAGTATGTATTTGTTAAATGGATGATATCTCCAGTGAAAATTTGAGGCCCCCAAAATTTAAATAAATTGCTTGTCCAGCTCATTATGTCAGAGTTGGATCTAAGACTTGAGTCTCTTGGTACTCAGTACAGTGACCATTACAGTACTAGGAAAACCTGGGTTTCAGAATTCATATCCTGCTCTTCAAAGTAGCACATTATTAAAGAAACTTATATAGGAATGCAAGCTGGTGCAGCCACTCTGGAAAACAGTATGGAAGTTCCTCAAAAAAACTAAAAATAGAACTACCCTATGACCCAACAATTGCACTACTAGGTATTTATCCAAGGGATACAAGTGTGCTGTTTCCAAGGGACACATGCACCCCAGTGTTTATAGCAGCACTATCAACAATAGCCAGAGTATGGAAAGAGCCCAAATGTCCATCGATGGATGAATGGATAAAGAAGATGTGGTATATACACACACACACACACACACACACACACACACACATATACAGTGGAGTATTACTCAGCAATCAAAAAGAATGAAATCTTGCCATTTGCAACTATGTGGGTGGAACTGGAGGGTACTATGGTAAGTGAAATTAGTCAGTCAGAGAAAGACAAATATCATACGACTTCACTCATATGAGGACTTTAAGAGGCAAAATAGATGAACACAAGGGAAGGGAAACAAAAATAATATAAAAAACAGGGAGGGGGACAAAACATAAGAGACTCACAAATATGGAGAACAAACTGGGGATTACTGGAGGGGGTATGGGAGGCGGTATGGGCTAAATGGGTAAGAATCACTAAGGAATCTACTCCTGAAATCATTGTTTCACTATATGCTAACTAATTTGGATGTAAATTTTAAAAAAGAAAGGAAAATAAAAAGAAACGTATAGAAATTCCAAAGGCTAAAATGAGGCAGAAAAGAATGGAACTACTTCCCAGATTATCCTAAGTCATTATCCTAAGTCATTACAAACACTATTTTTATTCTGCCAAAAAGTTATATTTTGTTGATGATATGGCTGTTAAATAAAACTTATAAGCCTTGAAAAATCTATAAATGATATAACAATACTAGTTATTTGTTGAATAATATGAATGAAAATGAAATTTTTGAAGGTTACCAAAAATCTGACCTTCTTTGTATTGCACACATATTCTGTATATTTTTTAAGAACTACAATTCAAAACTTGAAAATATGATTCCTGGAGGTAAAAACGTTAAATTATGTTTAAATGTAGCAGATATTTCCACAAAGCTTATTAATAATAGGACTTTTTATGCAATTAAAAGTAACCTTGAACTCTTTTTTTTAAATATAAAATTTATTGTCAAATTGGTTTCCATACAACATCCAGTGCTCATCCCAACAGGTGCCCTCCTCAATGGAACTCTTAATGATACAGAACAAACTGAGGGTTGATAGAGAGAGGTGGGTGGGGGATGGGCTAGATGGGTGATGGGTATTAAGGAGGGCACTAATTGTTATGATGACCACTGGGTGTTGTATGTAAATGACGAATAACTGAATTCTACTCCTGAAACCAATATTGCACTGTATGTTAACTAGCTAGAATATAAATAAAAAATTAAAAAAGAAATAGCCTTGAATCTCTTTATTACTGAGTTTGATAAACCATATCCAACATAAGATTGCAAAATTAAGAGAAGAATTGCATTTCACTGTAGGGTTTACTCCTAGATGTTTAGTGGCATTGGGAAGTAGCAATGAATCACTCCATCTAAATGTAAAACTTATATACAAAGTGTGTCTAAAGCAATATAGATGGAGACATGTAACATGCCTGTATATCGAATTTGAAAATTGGGTCTCCAATACTGTAACCATAAAAGAGTCCCTCTTGCTAAGTTTCTAAAGTGTGAAATGAGACAAATAGTTTGCCAGAGAATTTTTTTCAGCTTAACAGTGGCCTTATCTTTTAACCAAGTAATCTTACTTCTGGAATATTACTCCAGAGAATAATCAAAAGGAAGGAAAATGCTATATGTTTGAAGATGTTCATTGCAGTAGTGTTTATGTAATTACAGAATTGGGAAAAACACATAGATGTCCAACAAAAGAGGTTTAATTAAATTGGAGTGGGTCTACTTTGTATAATATGTAATCATTAAATGCATAGTATAAAATGCTCACTGTCTTAAAATATGTACTTAATTTGTGTATGTCTCATTAAACAGTTCATTCTCAATCAATTCAACTATTGTCATACACACACACACACACACACACACTCACATACATATAAATGTAGCTGTGTGAATGCTACCTGGATTAAGGGCAGGGGAAAAAGCAGAGAAGTAGCACCTTTTATAAAATTTTGTCTTAAGAATGCTTAATTCTGACACGACACATTGATAAAGACTTTTAGGTTCCCACCTAAGCAATCACCATTTCTCATTCATTGTAACTCGCCTCTTGAAGCAGAGAAATTTAGCTTATTGATTCTGGGTATTTTGCTAGCCTCTTCAAGTCATTTTGGAATCTTTTTTCAGATGATATGAAGTAACTCTATTTCAGTGCACATCTTTGCTATAGAAACGTGATTTTTGGCTTTGCAGCCCAAAGATACATTCCATGTATGAATAGAAGTCTTTGTGCAACAAGAGTAAAGTCATCAGCTTCTATGCTATGAAGAAGAAATGTTCATCTCCTAATGTGCATATATGTAAGCCACCTCTTTAAAATCAGCCTCCTTAAATGGCACTGAGTACGCTTCTGTGTATGACACATCAATGTCCATTAATTGCATGAAGAGAACCGAGATTCCAATGGCAAAATCTGTAAAAGTAGATATACAAAGAAAAGTGGAAGCATCTGTTTAATATATACGACATTAGAATTTAATTTTACCTCTGTGATGCTTTTGTGTGGCTGCAGTGTTACAGCAGAGCACATAAGCATAGCCGCGCAGTGTCAGCAGGTGCATGCCACCAAATTACTGCTTTTAATTTGCATATTCATCTGCTAAGAAGCATGTCATTATCATATCAAAGGGATACTAAGCAACATCTAGCTTGGAGAGATGTGGCATAGTTTCAATAGGAGCAATTAATGCAAGATGAGGACTCTCTTTCTGTCATGTCTCCCAGGGCTAGCTGTAATCGGGCTGATTATTGGATACCAATAAGACCGAGGGCCCAGTTGGCACAGAATAAGAGAAGAACTGGAAAGGGAGCCTGCTAGTCCTCTCCACTGTACACTTGATGGCAACGTGATGCTCTGGTCACTCAAAAGAATCCTGTTCTTATTATAGATGCTGTCTATATGCATTCATCTATTTCAGTTGTCATAAAATGACCAGATGTGGTCCAAAATTAGTCATGTATTAAAAAAAACTGATCTTGTCTTTAGAGAGCGTGTGAGGAAATGTGAAAGAGACATTGAAATTGGGTTCATAAATATAGGTTTTATTACTTGGGTAAATTTCATTTGAACAAACAAACATCATCTTCCTCCTTCAAGCGTTTATTGAGAACTTAAGTATATGTCAGACAATGTCAGGTGATGAAGATGCAGATACCAACTAGTGACAGTCCCTAATCTCAAAGAACTTGCAGTTGAACAGGGGAGAGAGACACATATACCAAAACAACCTTAAATAACATTTTCTTTGTTATTGTTTATGAACTTACGAAAGGCCACACGGGTGGCCATTTTGATAGGACAGCAAGGGCACATGGTATCATCTCTTTTTAGGAAAGTCTTTAAGAACTTTAAGAAATCTTTAGTTTCATTTTAGAAATCATCTCACCTTTCCTCTCCTGATGGTAGGAGCTAAAAACAGTGTACAAATGTGAATTCTTGAATAATGAAAGTATAGTAACTTCTCCAATTGTCCTGTTGTTTCTCAATCTTTCATTGGATGCAATGGTATAAGCAAGTGCTTTTAATGAGTGGGGACAACTAATAGCTTGCTTCCTACAATGTCTAGGATGGGATAGTATACACATAGACTTTCACTAATTTATTCATCAGAAAAAATGTTGAACACTGTGTAGCAAGCACTGCTATAAGCACTGGGGATATGGCTGTAAACAAAATGGGCCAAGGGTCTGCCCCTGAGTTTACATTTATGCATGCTCCTGCGTGTGAATATATGCACCAAATACATGCCTAATGTAAAGCTCAATGACATTCATTCAACAAGCATTTAATAAGCACTTTGTGTCGCATTTGGGAAATGACAAGGATATAAAGTTTACCTTGGAAACTACGAGCCAGCAGCGAGTACAAAAAAGGCTTCCAAATGACCCATATACTGGTCATTTCAAATGGCTTATGAAAAACAAAACTTAAGAAGGTATTCTTTCACGGGTGTCCAGTCTTACAAGTAGTTTCAGACAGTCATCTCTGCATAGCCCCAGAAAATTCACCAACCACCTTCTTGTCCATTACTGTTAAAATTTCAGGGATGAGCCATTGGACCTTAGTGAGCATGAGAGACAGGCACTTTGGGTGCATCATCTTATTTAACACTCAGAGAAATCGTCAGAGATATGTGCTACTACACCCAATTTGCTGGTAAGGTAACCAAGGTTCAGAGAGTTTATGTTTCCCAAGGTCAATGGGTTGGTAAATAGCTGGGTAGGTTTGGAACTCAGAGTTTTCTGATGCCAAATATGTTTGTAACACAGCATTCAACATTCCCAGTGTAATCTAGTTTGTGGCAATGAATGTGAATATCAGAGCCAACTTACATAATTATAGCTGATCATTTGAGGAAGAACAATATTTGACCAGTACTACTATTTTACTTTATTATGGTGGGAAATTATGGGTTAAATGATGTATATTATATGAAAACTATAAGTTGTAAATTTTAACAAATGAACAAAAATATAGTCTAATTGTATCTTACTACTCTGGTTGGCTTTTTCACCAAATGGAAAGGATTTTTTTCTCTTTTTAAAAAATTTCTTATCTGAGAGAGAGCACACGCAAGTGGGAGAGAGGGGCAGCAGGGAGAGAGAGAGATAGGGAGAGAAAGAGAGAGAGAACCATAAGTAGGCTCCACAGTCAGTGCAGAGCCTGACGAAGGCTCAATCCCACGACCCTGGGATCATAACCTGAGCTGAAATCAAGAGTTGGACACTTAACTGATTCAGCCATCCAGTCACCCAGATTTTTTTTCTTTTCAGTTAACCTTATGCTGAGAATTATGGACTCAGGTTTTATTTGGTTTGGTTTTGGTTTTGGTTTGGTTTAAATTGGCTGCTGGTAGAGTTGAAAGAGCTGCTGACTTGTAGTCAGAAGACGTGGGCTTGAATCCTAGTTGTCTGTGGAAAATACTTAGCTAGCAAGGGCTTCAGTCTTCTCCCCTGGAAGGAGAATTTCATCTATATGCCATCTTGGAATGCTTCTGGGTCTAGCTTTCTATGATTCTGTGAAAACCAGCTAGCAAAGGTCCTATGTCGAATATAGTACATAAAATACTTGAATCGTCCACTTCTTGAATCCTTTTTCCTTCAAATAAACTAAACTAAAATTGTCTGTTATGTTTTTAAATATTAACTTTAGGCAAAACTTCAGTAAGCGGTAATTATTGATTGTTACCTTCTCACAAGAGTTAATTGCATCATAGCACTGTTTACTGATTTCTTTGTTACGAAGAAGAAATAAAAGAAGCAAGGGAGGGAGAGAGAAAGAAAGGAAGCCAAACTCGGGTAAATATATGTTACACATATAAAAATATACATGTTACATATACATGCATACTTGTCTGTGTGTCACATGTACACACACACATTTATACTGACAACTTCTTTAAGTTCTATGTTTTTTTTCTGCCATAGAAGAATAAGGAAAATATTGCCCTTAGACAGTTGCATATTCCAAGTAGTTAATGGCATTCTTTCTCTAAGTGCAGCGGTGGGTTCCACAAGTGCTGGAGTTTTACAGAAAAGTTTACTTCATTCTCCTTTTCTGTTAACAGGAGTCAGCTTAAGAATCAATCATGAATTGATTGAATTTATAACTATGTTTATAGCTATTTATATTGTTTGTTGCTATTAAGTTAAATATCATTCAATTATCATCTAATCTAGACATTGGAGATTTTCGAATTGATTTGTTTAAGCCTGCATTCACACAAGGAGGGCTTAAAGATCATTCTGTTGTTTTCAAGATACCCTAATTCAGGTCAAAACCCGAATTAATCTCACACAGAATATCTTTAATCACACACAACTCTGCTGGAGATATATCTGAAAGGCGGGACCTTTCACAAATAAATCACATCTTCAACTATCAGCTTGTTTTGTGGCCTCCCATCAGTTTTGAAACAAGTTCTCAAACTTCGTTTTTTATTTTTTATTTTTTTAATGTTTATTCATTTTGAGAGAGAGAGAGAGAGAGAGAGAGAGAGAGCAAGCAGGGGAGGGGCAGAAAGAGAGAGACAGAGAATCCCAAGCAGGCTGTGCACTATCAGTGCAGAGCCTGATGTGGGGCTTGAAGTCACAAACCATGAGATCATGACCTGAGCCGAAATCAAGAGTTGGATGCTTAACCGACAGAGCCACCCAGGTGCCCCAATTTCTTAAACTTTTATACAGCAATAATAGTCCTCAAATAAGTGCTAAATTTTTTGAAACTTTGATTAGGTTTTCCACTCATAATTCATGGAAGAAGTTTTTGTGTCATCTGCTAGCTTCATGTCTTATAATAGTGATAGAGTTTCTCAGCAAATTCAGTCACAGAACTGTCACTTTCATGTTTAGGTGCTACTGTAGGACATGAGAACCTCTATGCTTTGTTAAAAGCCACCTGGGTGGTTCAGTCAGATTAAGTATTCAGCTCTTGATTTTGGCTCAGGTCATAATCTTGCACGTTGGGGGTTCAAGCCCTGCATAGGGCTCTGTGCTGACAGTGTGGAGCCTGCTTGGGATTCTCTCTCTCTCCCTCTCTCTCTGCCCCTCCCATGCATGCTCTATCTCTCTAAATAAATAAATAAACTTTAAAAAAAGAAAGAATTCAAAGTACTTCACCCATAAATATTTATCTAAAGGATACAAAAATACTGATTTGAAGGGGCACATGCACCCCGATGTTTATAGCAGCATTATCAAAATAGCAAATTATGGAAAGAGCCCAAATGTCCATTGACTGATGAAAGGATAAAGAAGATGTGTGTGTGTGTGTGTGTGTGTGTGTGCGTGTGTGTATACCAGCTATCAAAAAGAATGAAATCTTGCCATTTGCAAGGACATGGATGGAGCTAGAGTATATCAGGCTAAGTGAAATAAGCCAGTCAGAAAGAGATAAATAGCTTATGATTTCACCCATATGTGGAATTTAAGAAACAAAACAGATGAACATAGGGGAAGAGGAAAAAAGAGAGAGAAAAGCAAACTGTAAGAGACCCTTAACTATAGAGAACACTGTGGGTTGATGGAGGGAGATGGGTGGGGGATGGGCTAAATTATGAGCTAAATGGGTGATGGGTATTAAGGAGGGCACTTGTTATGACGAGCACTGGGTATTGTATGTTAGTGATGAATCACTGAATTCTACTCCTTAAACCAATATTGCACTATATGTTAACTAACTAGAATTTTTAAAAATTTTTTTAAATGTTTTATTCATTTTTTGAGACAGACAGTGTGAGCAGGGGAGGGGCAGAGAGAGAGGGAGACACAGAATCTGAAGCAGGCTCCAGGCTCTGAGCTGTCGGCACAGAGCCCTATGTGGGGCTCGAACTCACAAACTGCGAGATCATGACCTGGGCCGAAGTCAGACACTTAATCAACTGAGCCACCCAGGTGCCCCTAACTAACTAAAATTTAAATAAAAACTTGGGAAAAAAAGAACAAAGTACTTCATCTACCATATGTAAACAAGCGGTGTCGGTATAACGTAAGAGTTTTTCCTTTCTAAGGAAAGATAAAGAAGCCGCTTTTATTCATGCAGATTGTATGTAGTAGCAACAGTGAAGCTAAGTGCTGCTATTGGATACAGTAGAATAAGAAAATGTGGCGTTCTTTGGAAAAAAGTGAGCTTTATTGGTACAATTCAGTTGGCAAAAAATAACATTTGTTTATTCCCAAAATAAAAGCAAAAAATGAAAAATGTGAAGTGGTGACTATAACAAATTGCTGAGGTTGAAATTGAAGAAAAATTTACTGTTGATGGGGGAGGGGAGACATGACTAGAGGAAGACAAAATTGTGTCATTAATCACATGGGAAAAAAATATATCATGAACAAATTTTAACTGCATAATACCTGACAACTAATAGATTCATTATGTGGTTATATCATACAAAGTCATAGCTAGAAATTCTTTTTTTTTTTAATTAATGTTTATTTATTTTTGAGAGAGTGAAAGACAGAGTGCAAGCTGGGCAGGGGCAGAGAGAGAGAGGGAGACACAGAATCCGAAGCAGGCTCCAGGCTCCGAGCTGTCTGCATAGAGCCCGACGTGGGGCTCGAACTCACGAACTGTGAGATCATGACCCGAGCCGAAGTCGGACGCTCAACCGACTGAGCCACCCAGGTGCCCCATCGCTAGAAATTCTTGATCCAATTCTGTAATTATGTGTGGTGATGGATGTTAACTAGACTTCATGTGGTGATCATTTCACAATATATACAAATATGAAATCGCTATGTTGTACACCTGAAACTAATATAATGTTGTATGTCAGTTATACCTCAATGAAAGTAAATTAGAAGTCCTTGATCCACTTGGGAAGAAATACGTGGCAGAAAGATAAATGGATAGTTAATTAATTAATTAAAACTAACCTAAAACAAGAACAAAATTTGAAACCACCCACAGACATGTGACAAGAGTATGTTTGTATGGTAAAAGAGAATTAAGACTTTCCAGAAGAGAAAATTGGTGACACAAATATGTTTTGTTGGGCTGCTTTAAAAGTAGGAAAATTTCATACTTAAAATATCCAGATTTCTTTCTCTTCCTAAAAAAAGGAGGAGGAAGGAGAGGGGGAGCAGGATGGGGAGGAAGAAGAGGAGAAGAGGAGGAGGAAGAGAAGAAGATGTGGAAGTATATTCCTACATGACCATTGGCAAAAGACCAAACAGTGGATGTCCCCTTTAGACTGGGTCTCTCTTGTTTTGCTATATTTTCCACCAGCCCCTCTCATCTTACCCAGAGGGATTACCTACCTGATCACTTGGTGGCTTTTGAGTGTTCGCCCCATAATGTGCTAAGCATTACTCCAGGCCACATCCTTTATATTGGTAATTGTTGAAAATATCCTGAGTGACAGATAGCATAATTCATATTTTAACGACAAAGAGACCAAAGCTCTTGGACTTTCAGTAATTTGCAGAATAGAAACAGCTATCATGCTCTTTATTACCTTTCTCTGTAAATAATACTTTAAGATTAGAAAAGTTTAGGCCATTCTTAAATTTAGCTGTATATTAAGATCACCTGAGAAGCTTTAAAAACCTGTGTGGATCCCACCCCAGGCCATAGAAATCAGATCTTACAGCTGATTTTAATGGTCAACCAGGGATACAAACCCCTAATTTATGTCTTTAGTTTATGTATTGAAAGACGATTTCCTGTTTGTTTTTAATTCTGATTTTTATTAGTTGTGTCTGTGGAGAGACAGATGTTTGGCATTTAAAGCACTATGTCCTTATTGAAAGTTTTACTTTTGAAGGTGTGTATTGTGTTGTATAACCAATGCATTAACAAGCCTCCTAAACTGAGTTTGGGTTGACCCAATTCTACATGGAGTTTGCATAACTCTGTTTGTTAAAGTACTGAAACAAAACAAAGATTTGAATTCTGGTACCTATTTGCTATAGGTATCACGTATCTTCCTAAGACTGTTTCAACCTTGCATGTGTAAGGCCCGGCCAGGCCTCTGAGTGCACTGAGAAGTTGTGTTTTAGTATAGGCCTCATGGGCAAAGCTTGAATCTTTTCTGATGCCTTAGGCCTGTTTTTGGTCACTACATGCAAACCCCGGTTGGACACTCAGTCAAAAAATAATGAAAATGGTTGTTTGATTACTTTAAAAAAAATAAGAAATTAGACTAATGTAACTGGTCAAATTATCCCAGGTTTGCATGTGCAGACCATCTACAATATCAATGCTATTATTGTATTTTATTGACTTGTTGATAAAATTCAATGTGATTTTCCTGTGGATCAATTCAAATATTACTAGTCCTGGAGAAAAGGAGGAAGAAAGTAGGAAATGTAATTATTTACTCATGGTAAAATGTGACACAATTTTTGCTTTAAAATAAACTCCATGCATTATAGATGAGTATTTGTTTTTAGAGGCCTCATTCAGACAGAAAGAAAAAAAACCTTGCAAATTACTTCCTTCTTTTGGAATATGTCTTTACCAGTAAGTGTACTGGAAATGATTCTACATGAAAGTGGTTTTTGATAGAAAAAGAAGCACCATCTAAAATTAGAACATTTACTTCAGACATGACTTATTTTGATACATCATAAAATTTTGTGAAGAACAATTTTGAAGCATGGTTTAAGATTGCAATATTCTCTAGTGAATAGAGCACTGGGTAGTAAATTTCAGAATTTGGATATTCATCCAAAATTAGAAGCTAAAGAAATGCTGGAGTTTGCCACAATTAAGACATGGGTTTATGGAGGCCTCATACGCCTGCTTTCAACAGGTCACTAGTGTATGTTAAATAATCACTCAGCATCAGCAGGCTCTATTAAAATTTCCCTAAGTTAGCTAATTTTAGCTCATTAATTCTCAAAGCATCTTCATAAGTAAGAATACTAATAAAAATCCATTTTACACATGGAATACAGAGACAGAGAATATGCATTGCTGAAGATGAGGTTGAAATTGGTTAAAGTTTGGGGTGCCTGGGTGGCTCAGTCGGTTGAGCGTCCAACTTCGGCTCAGGTCATGATCTCACAGTTCGTGAGTTCGAGCCCCACATAGGGCTCTGTGCTGACAGCTCAGAGCCTGGAGCCTGTTTCAGATTCTGTGTCTCCCTCTCTCTCTGACCCTCCCCCGTTCATGCTCTGTCTCTCTCTGTCTCAAAAATTAAACATTAAAAAAAAAAGAAATTGGATAAAGTTTAGATCGTCATACTGAGCACAGTGTTGAACCTGTATGACATGGTAGATAGATAGATAGATAGATAGATATGTGTGTGTGTGTGTGTGTGTGTGTGTATATTACTTATAGATATGACGTAGGTTTGAATATGAATGTCATGACATCAAATTCTTTATGTAACATAAGTTTTAGTTAGAATCAAGTTGATTATAAACAACAAAAAACAATTCAACTAACCTATACAGTAAATGGGATTTATTAGCTAACATACTGTAAAATCCAGGGGCAGACCTGGCTTCATTCCATGGCAAGGGATGTCATCAGGGCTGTCTCTTGGTTTCTGTCTTAGACTGTCTCTACTTAGCATCAGGCTGATGCTGAAAAACCTCCCTCCCCCCAAACCACCACTTCCATCGTAGCAGTCTAGCAACCCCTCTGGAAACAATTGTTCTTTAATAACTCTAACAAAAAATGTCAGGCCAGCACCCTGATTAGCCTGGCTTGGGTCACCTGCCTGCCCTGTATCAATCACCACAGCCTGAGGGATAGGGGACTCTGATTGTCTAGGCTTAGGTCTGGGTGGGACATGAAGGGGCCAGGGTCATTCTGCCTCCCCCCAGCAACATGAAGATGGCCCTGTCCTGGAAAAGAGAGTTCTATTAGCAAGATAATGTGAAGAAAAATAGTGGTTGGACAAAAACAACATATACTCCACTTCAACATACAAAGCCCTTTGTATCTGGCCCCTACTTATGAATGTAACCTTATTAGATTTCATTCCCCATAAATGCATTAACTCTAGGCAGACCCAATTACTAGAGTTTCCTTAGTGTTATGTATTTGTTGAATGAATTAATGAGCAACTGTATCAATAGAGGTGACTCTGCTATTACTGGAAAACTCTGCTATATGGAAAACTTAAAGCCTCCTGGGTTAACTGAAAATTCCGGATAACTTAAAAATAATTGATGTAGTTCTAAGTGATCTTTATTATTCCATAGTGTTGAGAAAATATGACAGTGGGTTCATTAATGATGGTTTTATATGATGAGCGTATTTATGACTGAGGGCAGGAATCCCATTTTCTTTGATTCCTTCAGAGCACCTATAATAATGCTCTACACATACTATGTGCTTAGTAAAAGTTTCTGAACTGAAATGAATAGTTGATATCAGTTCTTAGTCAAGGCCCATTCTGCTTTCCTATGATGACTGTTTTTCCACAAACAGCTATCAAAGGCTACAATTTACATGTATGTATTTGATGAAGAAACTTTGCTCGAACTATGAATGTTCTCACGTCATAGTGGTTGTCCAGAGCAGCCTGCATAATAAAAATTATGTTGCTTAACTTCTACATTAAAGTTGAACCCTGGAGTGTTTTAGAAATATTAAAGTCCATGGATGACAAAGCTCCTACTTACAGAGACTTGCCTCTATTATTTGCAGGCAAATTGGCTTACCCTGTTTGTTTTTTTTAACGGTTTGAAGATTTTTAGAATTAGATTTTTAGAATCCACCAATTAAAATTTATTCTGTGAACTGTTTTGCTTTGAAAGTAGATCAAGTCTGCCATTTATGCTACTATTAATAAATCATATTAGTATAGTAGTTTTATAGTCTGTAAATTGCTCTCACATTCATAAATTTTATAATTCATATGGAAAATAAAACCCTCAGGGTTTTAACTGACAGCATTGCCAGTAAATGTAACACAATTTCAGACTACATTAATAGAAGTAAAGGATCTGAATAAAGGAGGTGATAGTTTGAGTGCAGTCTACACCAGTTAGGGGGCATTATGTTCAGCCCTGGGCTTCATCCAGTTTTAAGAGGGACATTGATTGACACAACCAGAGCTTGTCCAAAGGAGAGCAACCTGGAGTGTGTGAGGCCTCAGGCCAAGTTACATGAGGAACAGCTGAAAGAGATGAAGATGTTTGGTGTTAAAAAAGAAAAGAAAAGAAAAATGAAAAAAATAGCAATAGCCTTTAAATATTAATAAGGCTAGCATAAGAAATAATAATTAAAACTCTCCACATATATAACTTAGTGTACAGAACTAGGACCAAGAGCTGAAAGCTATACATTACAGTTCAATATTTTTAAAAAGTCCTTAACACTGCCTACAGGTGTTGTTTTCAACTTTTTTTTAATTTTATTTTTGGGACAGAGAGAGACAGAGCATGAACGGGGGAGGGGCAGAGAGAGAGGGAGACACAGAATCGGAAACAGGCTCCAGGCTCTGAGCCATCAGCCCAGAGCCTGACGCGGGGCTCGAACTCACGGACCGCGAGATCGTGACCTGGCTGAAGTCGGACGCTTAACCGACTGCGCCACCCAGGCGCCCCCAGGTGTTGTTTTCAAATGACATAAGGGTTTACCTGTCACTGGGAGTGATGACTCAAAGTCTACATAATCATTTGTTAAGGGGATCAGCTCCACAAGTGTGTTAGCCATGTGAGTTTGGACAAGTTACCATACTTCTCTGAGCCTCAGTTTTCAAATCTTGAGAACAGACTTTCAGGATTGGTATAAGGATTACGTGAGATGATGCAAGTCAGGCCAGCAACACAGTGTCTGCTTATCATATATGCTCAATGAAAAGGCAGCATTATTATCAGCAGTTTGAGAAAGGTGTATATAAACCATGCAAAAATAACAAAGAAGGATAATAACACCAGGGTTTAATTTCCTTGTCAACCAAAGGTTGACAAAGGTCAGTGTGGAAACCTATGTCCTCAACGTGTTGTACCGTGATTGATTTTAGTGATTCTCTTGTCTTAAGTTTTATTGGAAGCCATAGCCAAGAGAATTACATTTCCTCAATAATCAAAAATGTTTATGGAACACTTCCCTGACTTTGTGGAATGCCATAGAGTATTTTTTAAGCACTTGGGAAGGAGAGTTACTTAGAAGAGGTGGCAGAGATGGAAGAGGGTAGTTGTGGAGTCAGGCAAAGGCCATCTTACAGTTCGTGATATACCTTATGCATAAGCAATAACTTAGGACACTTAAAATGGAATACAGAGTACAGAAATGCAATATGTAGCCTGAAGAGCATAGAATTTGGGGGAACTGAATCCATTCAAAATGCAAACATTTATTTTTTAAAAAATTTTAATGTTTTTATTTATTTTTGAGACAGAGAGAGACAGAGAATGAGCAGGGGAGGGGCAGAGAGAGAGGGAGACACAGAATCCTAAGCAGGCTCCAGGCTCCAAGCTGTCAGCACAGAGACCGACGCAGGGCTTGAACTCACAAACCGCGAGATCACGACCTGAGCCGAAGTTGGACGCTTAACCGACTGAGCCACCCAGCACCCCAAAATGCAAACATTTATTAAGCACCATCTCAGCCTTTGAAGAATAAGAGCTGAATATAAGAAATATAGAAATAACTACAGAAAACTTTTCCTGCCCTAAAGATTTCATACAGTGTAGTCTGAGGTATGGCAATATATAGAATTCGTCATAAATCCAAACAAAATTTAAACCAAATGCTGTGGGAAAATAGAATAGGAAGCAATGAATAGAAAGGAAGTATAATGCAGGGTCAGGGAGTTAGGAAAGTTTTTGAAGTGATATTGGTACAGTTCCTACCTTTCTATACGTGGTTAAAAGAAGACAAGCATTCATGACCTTGGGAATAGTATTAATCTAGGCAAAGAGATGTGGAAAATCATCAGTCTTCCAGGGATGGCAAACTGTCTACGGTGGCTTGAATACAGGAGGTTGTGGGGAAGGAAGGAGTGGCAGGAGATGAGCCTAAGAAAGTCAAGTATGGTCAGTTGTTAGGAAGTGGAGAACTAGGCTAAGAAATGGAATTAAAACAAGAATTATTAGGAGCACCTGAGTGGCTCAGTGGGTTGAGCATCTGACCTCTGCTCAGGTCATGATCTCATGGTTTGTGGGTTCGAGACCTGCGTCAGACTCTGTGCTGACAGCTCAGAGCCCAGAGCCTACTTAGGATTCTGTGTCTCCTTCTCTTTGCCCCTCCCCTGATCACACTCTGTCTCTGTCTCTCAAAAATGAATTTTAAAAATGCTAAAAAAAAAAAAGAATTATTGGAGAAGAAGTTTCATGAGAACATATTTACTATTATGTATCTTATGGGGCCACTGATGACTTTAAACCAGAGAGTAACAAAATATCCCAGAAAGGTTGACGAACTTGTATTGAGACAATTGACAAAAAGGTCCGACTGAGGAGATGAGAGAAGATAAAACTTGGAGGATCCCAAAACATTCCTGAATGAGAAGTGAAATAATGAAAATTTTGTCTGAGGAAGATCAATCAGTTGTAAACCTCACAGGGAGGGGAGAGCCTAGAAATAAGGAACTGTTCTTTGTGTGTATTCTAGTGAGGGAAATGGATAGCAAGTACTGGTTAGAAAGCAACATTGAGGATAAGTGGAAGAATTGGTAAGGAAATATGTAGAAAAGGAGAGGAGTTAAAATGACTTATAAATTTGTGCTGTGTAACTATATATACCCAGGAAATGCTATGGCTCACATTGGCCTTTTGGTTCTTTTTGGGTCCCTGTAGTCAACCACTGTCCTACTTGAGACAACAACCACGACCATCAACACACTATCTTGTTGAAAATCTGCTTGTTTATTTTCCCATTTTAGTTCTATCCAATCTTAAGTATGTCTTAACCAGGAGTATAATATGAAAGCAATTTCTGCATAATGGAACTAATAAAGGATTATTCATTTCAGCCTAATTAATGATTAATTACTTAGCCTAATGATAATTAATTTACCCTAGTTATATTTGTAAAGGGTGAAGCTGCATATAGCCTTTTATTTTTTGAAGCTTTGTAAGCATGTCTATAATGTAATCTTTGTTTGCATTTTATTATTTATTTATTTACTTATTTTTATTACAAGTTTCTATTTAAATTCCAGTTCGTTAACATATAGTGTAATATTAATTTCAGGAGTAGAATTTAGTGATTTATCACAAATAACGTCCAGTGCTCATCACAGGTGCCTTCCTTAATACCCATCACCCATTTAGACCATTCCCGCCACCTCCCCTCAGCAACCCTCACATTGTTCTCTATAGTTAAGAGTCTGCTTTATGGTTCGCCTTTCTCTTTTTATCCCCTATGTTCATCTATATTTTTTTCTATTTCCAGACTAGGGTTATTTTAAAGATGACTGTGGGGCAAGCTTTTTCATGTCCGTACATGACGACTCCAGACCACTTCTAAATTCAAGGAATTGAGGATGCAGTTTTCTCAGTTTATTGTCACAAACTAAATTTTATTTTATTTTATTTTTAAATGTTTATTTAAAGAATTGTATTGGGGTGCCTGGGTGACTCAGTCGGATAAGCGTCCAACTTCCACTCAGGTCATGATCTCACAGTTCACAAGTTCAGGCCAGGCATTGGATTCTGTGCTGACAGCTCAGAGCCTGGAGCCTGCTTTGGTTTCTGTGTCTCCCTTTCTCTCTGCCTCTCTCTCTCTCTCAAATGAATAAACATTAAAAGAAAATTTTTAATAAAAAAATAATAAAACATTGCATTAAAAACACAAGAAACAACAAATGTTGGCTAGGATGTGGAGAAAAAGGAACCCTTGTGCACTGTTAGTGAGAAAGCAAACTGGTGCAGCCACTTTGGAAGACTGTATGATGATTCCTCAGAAAATTAAAAATAGAAGTACCCTATAATCCAGTAATTGCACAACTGGGTATTTACCCAAGGAATACAAAAACACTAATTTGAAGGTATACATGCACTCCTATGTTTATTGCAACATTATTTACAATAGCCAAATTATGGAAACAGCCCAAGTGTCCATCAATAGATGAATGGATAAAGAAAATATGGTACACACACACACACAGAGGAATATTATTCAGCCATAAAAAGAAAGAAATCTTGCCATTTGCAATGACATGGTTGGAGCTAGGGAGTATAATGCTAAGTGAAATAAGGCAATCAGAGAAAGATAAATATATGATTTCACTCATGTGTAATTTACAAACAAAACAAACAAACAAAGGAAAAATAGAGACAAACCAAGAAACAGACTCTTAAGTATAGAAAACAAACTAATGATTGCTTGAGGGTAGATTGGTGGGGTTATGGGTGAAATAGGTGAAGAGAATTAAGAGTACATGTATCTTAATGAGCACTGAGTAATATATGGTATTGTTGAATCACTATAATATAGTGATTATACTATAATATATACTATGTATATAACTACATATAATATATACTATATATATAACTGCATATAATATATAATTATATATACTATAATGTAGTATATTATACATCTGAAACAAATATAGCAGTCATATGTTACATTCAGTGTATGTTAGCTACACTGGAATTAAAGAAAGAAGGTAGGAAGGAAGGTAGGAAGGAAAGAAAAGAAAGGAAAGAAGGAAGGAAAGAAGGAAGGAAGGAAGGAAGGGGGAAGAAAAAAGGAAGAAGAAAGAAAAGGAAAGAAAGAAAGGAAGAAAGAAAAGAAAGAAAGAAAAAGAAAAATAAGATAAAGAAAAAGTGATCAGTCCCCATCTCAGTAAATGGCCCCACCATTCACCCAGTTGCTGGAGCTAAAAACCCTGGTGGTCATCTTGGAGCTCTCTCATTCCCTTAGTGTCTACATTCAGTTTATCAGCAAGTCTAGACTGCACTTCCAAAACATTGTGAATCCATCTCTTGTTCTGCATTTCTACTGCTATAACCATCTTTTGCCCTATCACTCTCCTTAATCTCTCTACTTCCAGTCTTGCCTTCCTGCAGTCCATTCTCCACAGAGATGTCAGAGTGATCTTTTTAAAACATTGATCAAATCATATCTCCTTACTTCTTATAATTTACTGCAATAGTTTCTACCTACACATAAAATTGAAATTTCTTTCCATGGCCTACAAAGTCCTGCATGATCCAACTTCTGTTTTCCTCCCCAACTTCACCTCCTACCTCTTTTATTTTCTCCATCATTTTCCACCCATACAGGTACCGTTTTTGTTTTCAGACACACTAAACTTGTTCTAATCTTGGCATCTTTGCACTGTCTGTTCCTCCTGCCTGGAATATTCTTCTCCCAGATCTCCTCATGCCTCTTCATTATTAGCAGTGAAGACTTATATCCCCCTCTGATCACTTACACATCACTTCTGTAACCAACCTCCTTAAAGAAAACAACACCCACCCCCTACTACTATCTATTACATACCGGTTTGTGTCCTTTATGCAAATTTTGAAGTCTGAAATTATCTTGTTTAGTTATTTACTGACTTATTGTCTCTTTCCTCCACTACAGAGCAGGAAATTTTGTTTCACTTCTATCAACAAAGCTTAGCACAGTCACTGGCATCCTGTAGGTGTACAATAAATGATTTTGAATAATATTAATCCCAGTTATCACCTATATCATACCTACTGCGTACCAGGCACTGTTCTAGCACTTTACATTATCAACTGATTTAATTTTTGCAACAATCCTAAAAGATGGATGATACTGTTATCATCTTTATTTTACAGTTAGGAAATACATATAATGAAAGTCTAAATAACCATTCCAAAGTTATACAACTGTTAAGTGTCAGACCGAGGATGCCAATTGAAAGTCTGACTCTAGAGTCCTTGCTCTTAATCTCTACACAATGCTACCTCTGAAAATGAACTCAGTGTTGAAGTCTGTTTGTGTGGAAAGGGTAATTGCTTAGAGGAGAAAGTGCTACAGTGGAATTTTAACGGACAACTGGGAAATAAAGGAGTGAGAGGCATTCAAAGTTGAGGAAGAGTGTATTCAAAAGCACACATTTTGCAATAGTCATATGTGTGTATCTTCCTTTTCATATTTTCATATATCTGAAATTTCAAATAACACTTAGGATGCACCTACATTCCCTGAATGGCATGTATATGTTATTTCTTAACATCTTTTTTTCCAGAAAGAGCTTTGGACAAAAATCCAGGAAAAACTGTGTTCTAATCCCTACTCTATAATTTTGAATCGCTTTGGCCTCTAAAATGCTCTCTGAGCCTTAGTTTCTTTACTGGTAGAATGGGAATGTCTGAGCCTTAGTTTCTTTACTGGTAGAATGGGAATGATGATCCTCCAGCTCACGATGCTGACAGTTCTCAAGGAGATTATGGACGCAAAAGACAAGTGCAGACTGTGAAGCGCGAAAGAAACATCATATTCTTTCCCTCATATAGCTTATTTTAGCTTTCAAAAAAATTTTTTATTTATTTTTGAGGGAGGACAAGCGGGAGAGGGGCAGAGAGAGGGGGACAAAGGATCTGAAGGAGGCTCTGAGCTGACAGCAGCAAGCCCGATGTGGGACTTGAACTCAAGAACCACGAGATCGTGACCTGAGCGGAAGTTGGACGTTCAACTGACTGAGCCATCCGGGTGCCCCAGCTTTATTTAACTTAATAAGTCCAATGGTTTTCCCTCATTTTAAGGCCCAGATCTCTCAATACTGGATTTCCTTTCTTGACTCAGCTTAGTGGGACTACTTGACTCTTCTGAGTCATTTAATGAGACCCAGTTCTTTACTAATCCTAACACCTGCCCTAAGTATATTGCTGAGAGTTTGATTGTGATTATATTAATCTATAGATCAATTTGGGGATGTCCACAAATGTGTTACATTCTTCCATTAATTTAGGTCATTTAAAATTTTTCCTAATTATGTATCAGAGTTTTTTTTAAGATACTGACCATCTTTCCTAAGCATGTAATGATTTTAATGCTATTATACATGATAACATTTAAAACTTTTTATTTTCTACTTGATTTTTGCTGGTTTAAAAAACACAGTTGAGGGGCGCCTGGGTGGCTCAGTCGGTTGGGCGTCCGACTTCGGCTCAGGTCATGATCTCGCGGTCCGTGGGTTCGAGCCCCGCATCGGGCTCTGGGCTGACCGCTCAGAGCCTGGAGCCTGTTTCAGATTCTGTGTCTCCCTCTCTCTCTGACCCTCCCCTGCTCATGCTCTGTCTCTCTCTGTCTCAAAAATAAATAAAACGTTAAAAAAATTTTTTTAATAAAAAAAAAAAACACAGTTGATTTTTATATATTGACCTTATATCACTCCCCTAAATATTACTTATTAATGCCAGTAGTTTACCTTTAGGTTATTTTTTATTTTTTACATATATAATTATGTCATCTGTAAATAATGATCATTTTATTTCTTCCTTTTTAAACATTATACTTTTTATTTTTCTTGCCTTACTGCATTTCCTAAGATATCAAATATACTGTTGAATAGTAATAGTAGACATCCATGTCTCTTTCCAAATTTCAACAACAACAACAACAACAACAAATATATATATATATATATATATATATATATATATTATTTTAGAGCAGGCATGAGTGGCGTAGAGGGGCAGAGGAAGAGAGAGAGAGGGGCTCTTGAGCAGGCTCCTCACTCAGGCTCCTCCCATGACCCTGGGATCATGAACTGAGCCAAAAATCGAGAGTTGGATGCTCAACCGACTGAACCACCCAGGTGCACCTGCAATTTTATTTTATTCAAGATACAGGGTTTTCATTTGTGGTAGTGTAGATAATGACCTCTTCCTAAAAGAATTTATTTAGTTTTAAAAAGCTGAGTCCAAAGAAAGATGTTCAGTAAATAAGTATAGGTAGAGTTGGCAAAAAAATATTATAGTGATTCACATGTTACAAAAAACACAAAAACAAAAACAAAAATGGAAACACAGCTTTTACCCAAAATAAGATGTCCAGATGTCAACAGTGTCACTCCATTACCCAAATTCTCAGGATAAACTGTCCATTATTTTGACATTTTTCCCCAGTTTTATTGGAAATAACAAACATTATTGTATAAATTTAAGACATATAATATGATGGTTTGATTTAACATATATTGTGAAATGATTAGCACAATAGGTTCAGCTAATATCCATCATCTCGTATAGATATAATAAAAATAAAAATAAATAAAAAGAAAAATTTCTCTTTGTGATGAAAACTCTCAGGATTTTCCTTAACAACTTTCCTCTATATCATACAGCATATTAACTATAGTCATCATGTTGTACATTATATCTCTAGTAATTATTTATCTTATAACAAGAAATTTGTATCTTTTGACCACCTTCCTCCAATTCCCCCTTCTCCCACCCCTGACTCTGATAACATGTCAGATATTTTTTCCTATGAGTTTTGTTTTAGGTGTTTTTTGTTTTTTAGATTCTACATATAAGTGAAATCACATAGCATTTATCTTTCTCTGTCTGACTTATCCCACTTAGCATAGTATCTTCAAGGTCCATCCATGTTGTTATAAATGGTAGGGTTTCCTTATTTCTATGACTGAATAATATTCCATTGTGTACATGTATCAACATTTTGAGTTAATTTGTCTCATTCTTTTACATGTGTATATTCAGTTATCCCAGCACCACTTATTGAAGACATTGTCTTTTCTCCACTGAATATTCTTGGCTCCCTTGTCAAGTATTAGTTAACCTATATGCTTAGGTTCATTTCTGGGTTCTCAGTTCTGTTCCCTTGTTCTATTTGTCTGGTTTTATGCCAATACCATACTGTTTTGATTATGACAGATTTAAGGTATAACTTGAAATCAAAGAGTCTGATGCCTCCTGCTTTGTTCTTCTTTCTCAGGATTTCTTTGATTTTTGGACTCTTTTATGGTTCCATATAAGTTGTAGCAGTGTTTTTTCTACTTCTACAAAAAAAAAAAAAAGAAATCTTGATAAGAATTGCATTGAATCTATAGATGGATTTTGGTTGTATTGCCATTTAAACATTATGAATTCTTCCACTCCATGAACACTTGGTACCTTTCTATTTATTTGTGTCTGATTTTTTTCATCTGTGGCTTATAGTTTTCAGAGTAGAGATCTTTCATTTCCTTGGTTAAATTTATTCCTAAGTGTTTTACTGTTTCTGATGTTATTATAAATGGGATAAATTTCTTTATTTCTTTTTCATAAAATTGTTGGTGTATAGAAACCATACTGAATTTCATACATTAACTTTGTATCTGCAACTTTACTGAGTTCATTGATTTGATCTAATAGTTTTTTTTTTTTTGGTTGACTTATTAGGATTTTCTTCTCTTTTTTTTTCCTTTCTGTTGCTTTTTAAAAAATAATTTATATTTTAATTTACATCCAAGTTAGCATATAGTGCAACAGTGATTTCAGGAGTAGATGCCTTAATGCCCCACACCCATTTAGCCCATTCCCCCTCCCACAACCCCTCCAGCAACCCTCTGCTTGTTCTCTATGTTTAAGAGTCTCTTATGTTTTGTCCCCCTCCCTGTTTTTATGTTATTTTTGCTTCCCTTCCCTTATGTTCATCTGTTTTTTGTCTTAAAGTTCTCATATGAGTAAAGTCATATGATCTTTGTCTTTCTTTGACTAATTTCACTTAGCATAATACCCTCTAGTTCCATCCACATAGTTGCAAATTTAGGATTTCTATATATAAACTGATGTCATCTGCAAGTAGAGACAGTTTCACTTCTTTCCTTCTAATCCTGATACCTTTGTTTCTTTTTTTGCCTGGTCAGTCTAGCTAGGACTTCCATTACTGTGTTGAATAGGAGTGGTGAGAGTGGGCACCCTTGCTTCTTCCTGATCTTAGAGGAAAAACTTCCAACCTTTCACCATATACTTGAGTATGATATTAGCTGTGGGCTTATCATATATGAGCTTTATTATGTTAAGATATGTTCCTTCTATGCCAAATTTGCTAAGAGTTTTTATCATGAATGGCTATTGAATTTTGTCAAATGCTTTTTCTGCAGCTACTAAAATGATCATGTGATTCTTTCCTTTCCTTCTATTAATATGATGTATCACATTGATTAATTTACATACATTATACCATCCTTGCATCCAGGGTTAAATCCCAGTTGATCATGGTGAATGATTCTTTCGATATATTGCTAAATTCAGTTTGCTAGTATTTTATTGAGAATTTTTGCCTCTATTTTCACCAGGAATTTTGGCCTATAGTTTTCTTTTTTTATTAGTGCTCTATCCTGGTTTAGGTTTCAGGATAATGCTGGTCTCATACAATGAGTTTGGTAGTGTGCCCTCCTCTTCAATTTGTTGGAAGAGTTTGAGAAGGATTGGTATTAATTTTTTCTTTAAATATTTGATAAAATTCACCAGTGAGGCCATCTTGTCCTGGGCTTTTCATCATTGGGAGATGTTTTATTATTGATTCAATCTCTTACTAGTAATTGGCCTATTCAGATTTTCTATTTCTTTCTGATTCAATCTTGATAAATCATATGTTCCTTACAATTTTCCAGTTCTCTTGTAGTTATCCCAAAGTTTTACACTTTTTCTTCTCCCTCTAACATTTTAAATTATTGATGTTACAATTTGCAATCTTTTTTATATTGTGTGCCTAATAACAGAATATTTTAGTTATGGTTATTTTTACTGTGTTTTTGTTTTTAACTTTTAAACTAGAGTTGTAAGTGAATTATACATCATTATTACCATCTTGCCAAATCAATGACTATTTACCATTACTAGTGAGATTGATGCTACCTTTTTACATTTTTATGATGTTAATTAGCATTCTTTTACTTCCACTCAAAGAACTCCCTTTAGCATTTCTTGTAAGGCATGACTATGAACTCCATAGTCAGCTTTTGTTTGAAAAAGTCTTTATCTCTCCTTCATTTCTGAAGGACAACTTTGCCAGGTATAATATTCTTGGTTTACAGTTTTATTCTTTTAATATTTTTAATATGTCATCCCATTCACTCCTGGTCTGAAATGTTTCTGTTGAGAAATCCACTGGTAGTCTTAAGGGGGTTCCCTTCTATGTAACTTCTCTTTTTCTCTTGTTGCTTTAAATTTTTGTTTTTGTCTTTGACTCTTGACAATTTAATTATACTGTGTCTTGGTGTGGCCTATTGGGGTTCAACCTATTTGGAGTCCTTTGAGCCTCATATATTTGGATATCTATTTCTCTTTCCAGGTTCAAGAGTTTTAAAGCCATTATTACTTTAAATATACTTTCTGTCTCCTTCTCTTTCTCTTCTCCTTCTATTATTCCCATATTGTTGAATTCCTATTTTGTGAATATTGGTTTTTTATGATATCTGTAAGTTTCATAGGTATTCTTCATCCTTTTTTATTTTTTTTCTTTTTGTTTCTCTAACTGGATAATTTCTAATGTCCTATCCTCCAGGTCATTGACTCTTTTTTCTGCATGGTCGAGTCTGCTTTTGAAACTCGAATTCTTCAGTGCCGTTATTGTATTTTTTTTTACCTTTAGGATTGTACATTTTTTGATAGTTTCTATTGATTTGTTGTTCTCATTTAGTTCATGCAACTAATTTCATTTAGTTGCCCATGTGTCTTTATAGTTCATTAAACTTCTTTAAGTGATTTATTCTGAATTCTTTGTCAGATAGTTCATAGATCTCCATTTCTTTAAATCAGTTATTTGAGCATTATTAGTTTCCTTTGGTGGTGTCATATTTACCTGGGTTTTCATGATTCTTGATTTCTTACACTGCTTTCTGTACATTTGAGTAATTGGATTCCTGTTCGAAGCTTGAGAGTTTTGCTTTGGCAGAGACTGATTTTTACCAGTCAACTCAGTTTGGGTTTCTGGGTGTGCTGCTGGTAATATCCTTAGGCAGTGAAGTCTACTATTATGGTCTATTTTGGGGAGAGGCAACAGCTCAAGCTCTGCAGTTGGATTGGGGGGAGGTGCTACTGGCTAAGAATAGTCACATGAGACTGCTGGCTTGGTGCCCTACCCAAGTGAAGCATGGGATGGGCTCTGCAATTATCTGGATTCTCTGGTAAGGCTTACTAGATGGTCAGGTCTGGGTACCATATTCAGTTATAGATGGGGCTGTGAATTAGCTTCCTACCCTGGTGTGACAGTAGGACAGGACCCAGGGCTTATATGGCTCTTTGTTTGGAGATCTGAATCAGGCCAGAGTGTACACTGAATTTCCTGGTCAGGTGAGACCACTGGTTTTGCTCTACAGACAGGGAAAGCCATGAGCTATGCTCTCTGTTCCAGTGCCACCATACGCAGGGCTTGTTGGGTGGACTATGCAGTTTCCTGTGTGCTTTGGTTAGGTTCCCTGGTCAGGTAGGCTAGAGGCTGTATTCAGTAACGAGTAAGGCTACAAATTATTTTACCTGCCTGGGCACAGTGGGAAAAGCAGCTGTAAGACCAGTAAAGCTCTGTGTTGTCTTAACTCAAGTGAACCTGTACTGCAAGTACTTTGGCTGAACAGGTCCATTAGCTTTGCTCTGCCAACTATCAGTTCTACCTGCTTTTGTCTTGTCTTAAGCACCACTGTGTTGCATTTTCCAAGTGTTCTCACCAGCTCTTTAGGTTCTACAGCTAGTGGATGGAGCATCTCAGCTCCCTTGCCTGGGTGGGAAAGAGAGGAACTACTCTAGGCAATTCTCAATTTACCCAACATTTGGGAAGGTCCAGAAGCCACCCTCAGCATGATGGATTAATCCCTCGGGCTATTTTGAGGGTGATCAGCTATGCTTGTGCATCTCAACTTGAGCATTGTTGGGCTGCACAGCTTGCAGGTGTTCTTGCCAGCCCCTCTGGTCAGATGTGATAGTTCCCGATCACTCTCCACAGATCGTGGGACTGTGACTCAGCCTCTCTCTGGATATATGCAAACCATGCTCTAGGGCTGGGAGAATTCCTCATATGGGGTCTGAATCAAGTATATCTGTACCCCACTGACTTCCCTGGTCAGAATACACCACTGACTTGGTTTCACAGATGAGCAAAGTTGCTGGTTGTGATTATTACTTGAGCATTACATGTATGAATTTGGTCTGCCAAGATTTGCATGCTAATTGTTGCAAGCCCCTCCCCCCCTTCTCTGTCACAATCAGATTCCTGGGGGTTGAGCCCTGAAGATTCCACTGCAATCCCTGTGGGGCAAGAGCAGAGTAGTACTCCCACAAAGTGATCCACAATGCTAGGGAAATGGCTGGTTGTCCTCCTGGAGTTCTCTTTTCCCACTGGAGCTGGAGGAGCTGGAGTTGCAGGAAAGACCTCTCTGCATAGTGCTGTGCTGGCCTTGGGGAGGGGCAATGCAACCAGTGTATAACTGCTTATCTTACTGTTCCAATGCAATCTGTCATGGTCTCTGTGGTTGGGGATTGCTGCCTCATCCCCATGCTCTACAATTCTCTCAGTGGTGTTATGTTCTTGAATAGTTGCTAGTTGTTCTTGGGAGGGGGAAGGAAGTCAAGATGCTAATCCATGTCAGGTTCCTGGTGACATCACCCCCCTAAAGTTTTTATAGCTATATGACACAATCTCAATTCTGGGGGAGGGGGAGGAAACAGATTTAAAATATTTTGTATTCTACTCTTCTGTAAACTGCTTGAAAGTAGGGCAAGTCTCATTCATAGTTCTTGACATAGTGTCCTATACTTAGTAGGTACTAAATAAATGCTAGATGAAGGAATGAAATAATTAATTGATGAAATGTGGAATGTTCTGGCCTGACTGAATGTAATTAGCCATAGGGCATGAGAAAGAACAATCTCTCTGAACCAGTCTACAAGAACAATTTAGGACTCTGCCTTGAAGATTCAAGATCTGCCTTTCTAATAGAAGGAACATAAAAGAGATTAACCTTTCTGCTATGTGACTACAGACCAATTGGTACAGCTTGCCTTATATCACTGCCATAGAAGAACAGAGATAATAAAAAACCCTCACCAAGTTATGTGTGTATTTTAGAGGACTGATTAAATTAAGACCCCATTAAATAATCTTTTACCACTACCAGGGTTTCTGTATTATGCTATCAATCCAAAGAGAACCCATAGAAACTGCAAATTATAGGGAGAGCTCTCTTTGAACCTATAGTAACTTTAAAAGGGGGGTGGAGAAAAGTAACCTTTGAAAAGTGGCTTTCTGACGATTTTGTGTGGGAGAAAAAAATTACAAAAATGCAAAAATATGGCTATCTTCCATATTTTCTGTAGCTTAAGAATAAAACTTTATACCCCTCATTTAAAAATGTTAATTCCTGCCTTTAGCTACTGAGGGAACCATTTTTCTATTTTGAAACTTTGAAGAATTAAAAGGTCATTAAATTTTGGGGCAATAGAAAAATCCTAAGAAATAATTTAATTTTAAGAACTAAGGATTCAATTATGATGAATAGCCCATATATATATATATATATATATATATATATATATGCTGTAACAATTTAAAGAATAATTCTACACTAGTCAATCACTCACAATTACATCAATTCAACCAGGAATTATTCTCTTTTCCTTTCCAAGTTGTGATTGTCTCACAGTTACCAACACATTGATGAAGTTAATATCCTAGTCCTGTTGATGTCATTCTGGGTTTTCTTGTCAACTGTCATGAAAAATTTTGTCATTAGGCAAGTTGGTAGATGCCTACTGCCAAGTCCTCTTGCCTCATTAGACCAATTTCATAAGCCTTTCTGACTCTATTTGGTAGGAATGGAATCCAGACATCCATGTCTGAAATTAAATTCTCCCAGCAGCTACACCTCAAACATCTCTTTGCTTTCCTTTTTTTTTTTCTTGGCTATGGTATGAGACAAGTTGGATAGGATGGAAATGGACTGCTCAGCTTTTAAACTTGCCATTCTCCATGGAGCATGCATATGGTCTACTCAATTTGAACAATTCCTGGGAGCAGGATTCAGTCCCTGATCCTGCCTAAGCTCACTGCCAATAGTGCTACAAGGGGGAAAATGGCCTTCTTCTTTTTTTTTTTTTTTTTTGGCTAATACATCTGTGATATATATACACTGTATCTAGATCCACTTACAAGTAGTTGCTCTGTCAGTTCTTTGACTGCCCTTGCAAATCAATCAAAGGATCTACCATATCTCTGTAACAAAATAAATGATTTCTTAGGGCTGACCGACATTTCCTTGATACAATATCCTTTACAAGCATGCATTTTGTGAATCAAAAGTATGGTAAATACAACATACACTGAGTGTGCTTTTTTCCCATGACCAAGTAAGAAAGGATTATTTATTCATTTATTTGTTTGCATATTTACGCTTACAGTTTTGTTTGGGGACTTGTCAAGTAAGAGATTAGAAGGCAATTTTCACACAAAGGCCCCAAAGAAACATGATGTTATTCTGTGGAAGTTATTTGATTGTTCTTCATAGTCTTTTCCTTTCAATTGGCATTTAGAGAACCAGCCACACAAGCTGCTCCGTACCTTCCCGCATGATACCATTTCTTCCTGTTCTCCTTATCTGTACCTGCGAGGATGCACAGCTTTCTCTTTTTTCTTTCTTGTGGGTTTGTGCAGTTTCTTGATGTTTGTGACAGGCCACGATAGGGGAAGCTTTTATCACCGTGGGGTTTGGAGGCCTCAGTAAATTGAAAATTGCAAATGAAATCCACTGGGCTTGAATTCATCAGCTATTATGTCAGATGACCTTTGGCAGCTGCTGATAAAAATGAGAGAATGTTAGCTCTGATCCAATTTTCAGCACTAACCATTCCTTTTCAAATCCATTCACAGTCAGGCAGCAGACACATGGGAAGTGAAAATGATAGGGTTTCAAGAGAACGGCATTGTGTTGCAGATTAAGATTTTCTCCCCCTATTTCTAGAGGTCGGCCCCCAGGCCCCTGTCTGGTATCTACCTATTGTCCAATCAGTTTCAATATCTGCTTCAGAGGACATGTTAGCCATCCTTACAGATAAGTGCTTACAGGAGAGAATGTTGGACTTAATAGTTTTGCTTAGGAGGCATCAAGGGTCGCAGTGTAGCAATATTGACTGGCACATGTTAGTTTAATCTGACATTCTAAGGAATGTGACACTAGATTCTTTTAGAGTTGTTGATCTCTAGGTAATTTTTGTTACCAGCTCTGGTTTTATAAAATTTATTTTTGCACAACTATTTATATTCATGAGTCCGGAGATATTCTAAAATGTCTGTCATAGCCAAGCAAAGGAAACCTAAGCTTGTCTAAATAAGGTACAGAAGCCAAAATTATAAAACTGGGAACCAAATGACTTGTGAGTATTCTGTTCTTGCAATCCAGTTAAACATAAATGCTATCAATAATATTTTAAGAACCAGATTATCCTGAAATAAATGAGTTTCTACCAGCGGTAGGTTCCTCAATAAAAATAATAGATTTTTTTATCGTGCAGGGGGTAAAAATTAGACTTGTTATTTTCCACTGAGGTAGCATGAAACAGCAAAATAACACTATGGATGGTTGAGTCATCAGTATGATTTCCCCACCTATGAAATATAGAAGCCTTCTGAAAATAAAGAAAACTGAGATTAATCATTTTTCCCTTATTTGACTGTTCCAAAAAGACAAATAATTTCTCCTTCAGTCCTTTGAATTCACTGAGGGAATAGTCCAACCAAATGTGAAGGCAAAATCATCAGATGTTTGAAACCCATGTATAATTTTTTAAGCACTTAAAAAAACTAATTAACTGAAAAATATTAAACCTGTATTTATATAGGTTTTCTTGATATGCAGATTCTTACTTTCATGTTTTCCCTTGACACTCTAATGGTTGACACTATATGAAAATAGGTGATTCGGGGTGCCTGGGTGGCGCAGTCAGTTAAGCGTCCGACTTCAGCCAGGTCACGATCTCGTGGTCCGTGAGTTCGAGCCCCGCGTCGGGCTCTGGGCTGATGGCTCAGAGCCTGGAGCCTGTTTCTGATTCTGTGTCTCCCTCTCTCTCTGCCCCTCCCCCGTTCATGCTCTGTCTCTCTCTGTCCCAAAAATAAATAAACGTTGAAAAAAAAATTTTTTTTTAAAAATAAAAAAAAAGAAAATAGGTGATTATATGTTAATAGTGTTGCAAGATGGCTTAGATGGCTCTTCTAAATGCCAGTCTTTGGAGGAAGAATATGGCTGTATGAGCTTCCTCATAAGAAAAACAAATAAGTGCATATGTATCTATAGGATGTATATTACCCATATAATATATCTCACTTTTGAAAAGTAATTATTTAAAGTTAATATCTTGCTGGGTTTTCCCCCCACCTTTTCCTGGTACTGTTAAGCCCTTTTAAGAGAAGACACTTATTTGCTGTTTAATGAGCATGTGTAAATAAAATGTGATACCAGTGATGGTATCCAAAAACAAATATGCACATTAAAAGTCAATTATTATTGAATAATATTTTAAAGGACTCAAAGTCAAGTTGTAAGCAATGATTGAATCTAAAATTAAGTGGGACCACCCAACCAAAAGATACGAATTCAGTATATTTGTGGCTGCCTTTGATTTTCTCAGATAATTGATTTTCTAAACTTTTTTTCCAAACCAATGAAGGCACACATTTTGGACTCTCATGGATAAAGAATAAAGCCATGATACATGGTTTTCTGGTCCTACACACCATCCATTTGGACCCCAGGGAAGTGATGACATAACTGGTTTTATAAAAACAGCACTACAACCTTGTGTGGTTTAGCCAAACCACACTTCAGACACAGCAGACAACAGCTCTTATCAAAAGGCTAAAGTCTGCGGCTTTACAAGTTTATCAATGACTGCAGTCACACATCGCCCATTTCATCCATATTCATGTGGCAGAATTTGTTTCTCTGAGTTATAGCTTCCTCATACCTCTACCTGCCTTTAGGTTTGCAATGGATACTGTCACTACTTTCAAAAAAAAAAGAAGCAAATGATTTAACAATGAGCATGTTCTTAGGGGACTGCAACTATGACAGGCCCAAGCCATTCAGCTTCGACCCAGTGAGCTAACAGGAATCTGCCAGAAAAAACAGCAGCACCCACACTTGGCTGGGCCCTAGGACCTGGCTTTCAGCCACTATGATCTGCATGCTCAGATAGATGGAGCAATTAGATAGGCCTGTTAAGTCTTATGTCTTCATTATTGATTTATAGTATGAACTCAGCATGATTATTGAACCAGAGCAGCCAGTGAAACAAATGAGTCATTGATCTTTACATAGGCTTATATTTCCAATTTATATTTGGGGAGGAAAAACATGGATATACCATTATTTCTGGTATTTTGTTCAAAGGCTTGAACAGAGATTTGGGTAATTCATTGTTCCCACCTTCTGACCTTTCATTGTCATTGCTTCTATAGAAACACTATCCAATAGAACTTTCTGTTATGATGGAAATGTTCTGCTCTATCCTGTCCAATACAGTAGCCACTAGTTGCATGTGGCTATTAAGTATTTGAAATGTGACTAGTGTGACTGAGGAGCTGTATTTTTATTTTTATTTTTATTTTTATTTTTATTTTTATTTTCATTGAAATTTAAATAACCACACGTGGGTAGTGGCTACCATATTGGACAATGCAGCAGCTTTATAGCATACCAAGCTTTTCTCCTCTCTCTATGAATAGCACTTGTTGAAATTTTACCTCTTTTTAAAGACCCTGCTTAAATACTACCCCTTTTATAAAGCCGTTATTGATTCTCCCACCTCAATATTCCCCCACGTGTCTCTTAATACATATAATTTTATACCTCTGATTGATTTCTGCCTTGTATTGTAATTATCTGCTCTACCCTACTGCAGACTGCTTGAGGATAAGGATTATGTCCACCCAATGATAGGTTGTCTACCACAAATATTTGAGGAATTAAACTGAGTTGTAGATTTTATTGGGGGAGGAGTTATAATTTTTTAATACATGCTAACTAGAGAGGTACTGACACTTTTCATGCCCTCTTTTAAGAATGAATGTAGGAAAATCTGTATTATTTCCCTCTCTTGATTAATCTGTTAGCACTGAGGTAGAAATACTAAAGAAAACTGTTATATTTTCTCCTCATCTTCATAGACAACAGCACAATGCTATGCATATAGGAAGAAGTCAGTAAATACTTCTTGAATCAGTGTACAAATGACTGAGAATTATTATCCAATTTTCAAATAACTTTGAAGTCCCTGAATCAAGGAAATATGCTTCTATTGGCTTCTAATGTTAGAAAAATTCCTTATAGAATATTCACATAAATTTTTACTCAAAAATAAACTCTAAAAACTGTTCTATGCCTTGGTTAGGATAGTAGTTACACAATCGTATGTGCTTGTCAAAACTCAGAACTGTACAGTTTAAGAGGATGAATTTTGCTGCATATAAATTATTTATGATGAATAAAAATACTGTGTACTTTAGTAATGCTTATAATTTTAAGTAGCTATTTAGCATTGGAGTACTAAATCAATGATATTTATTTAATACATGTTACTAATTTTATTCAATTGTGTGTTTCTGTGGTGCTATATTACACCTAGTTGACTTCTGAGGAATAGTGAGGTGATCTAAGACAAGTGTTCTATGATTTAAAAAGCACTAGATGTGGATGGAGTTACACCTTATTTTAAAAACCAAATTCTTCCACTTACTAATTTGAAATACTAGTGATAATTACCACATTATGTTTTATATCAGCTTATACTTGCTGAATACATGCTGGATACGCTCTGTTCTCAGGACTCTATTAAAGTTAAGTCAATCCTCTGACAAGCCTATAAAGTTGGTATTATCCCCACTTTAAAGATGAGGAAACAGGAAGATTCAGTAACTTGCCCAAAGTCACACAGCATTTAAGTGGCACCTGGCCATCACACATTCTCCATATTTTTTGGTGTATCTGACGATTAGCATGGTAGAGTCAGGAGACAGGCTTAAGCATTACACATGGGCTCTTACCAATATTATCATATTTGAACATGTATTCTCTTCAATAAAAGGAAGATAATATTATTTTCTTCCAGTCTCACAAGGAAGGCTGCTCTGATGGTCAAATGAGACATTAATATGGAGATGCGATTACCCATTTTAGGAATTGTGCCGAGTACTTATGCTTGGTGTTTTAAGTTAAGGTTGGGGTGCCTTTTTGTGTATTGGAAAACACACTGATCTCAAGTATGCTTCATTTGCTGACAAGAGATCCTCCTCACTCCCATTTTCATAATTAGTCATGACTGTACTTGAGGAAATCAGGGAAAGGGAACAATAAAGATTTTAGCCTCCTGTCACTTAAGTATATAAGAAAGACCTTTGGGTCATTTTTCCTTTTTGAAAAATCTGGGAAAGAAAAAAAAAAGTAGAAGAGATGAGAAGGGAAGGAACTGGAGGTTGAAGGAAAAAGTGGGAGAATCTCCCAGAGCTCACCAAAAACCACAATTCAACCAAGAAGAACCATTCTAGCACTTTCCTTTACCCTTTGACTCCTTCCATTCACTCAGCTGGGTACTATCAGAGTCGCAAAACATTAGCCACTGGATGGATTTCTAATGTAAAACTTTTAAAAAGAGTAATAAAATATTTCAATATCAGAGCACTTAGAAATTCTCATTTCCAGAATATACATGGAGTATGTGGGGGTGGGGGGTTTGAATGAAGTTAAATTGTTCTACCTAGTATTATTTTAGACATTTTATATCTATTCAGTGTCTGTGAACAAATTACTTTAACAGGATGCATGTCCATGCACTTAAATTCGTTAGTTTATAAATACCCAAAGTTATGTCCAAGCAGATTTATGAGTAATGATCAAACTGTACTAATTAGTACTGTCTACCAATGTATTGTACTCATTTCCGTTTCATAAAAGCAGTCATTCAGATGAATAAGAGCCAGTGGTTTTAAGGAGTTCAGGATAGGTGGAGATCTTAAAGAAATTTAGCTAATTATAGTAAAATCTAAAATACTGTGCTTTTTCACACTTCATGTAAACACAGTCTTCTGAGGATATTCAGAGTTTACTTTTTTTAAAGTGGGGTAAGGAGAAAAGTTTTCAGAGTCAGAATAAAATTGTTTTAGTTCTTTTGGTCAGTTAATATTAAGTATGATTCAAGTCTAAAGTTGACATTGGCCATTCCTTTTCATTGTGAAGAAGAAGAAGAAGAAGAAGAAGAAGAAGAAGAATAGCTTCCATTCCTTAAGTGTTTTTCCCCCATACAAATGTAATGCAGGGTAAATCCCTCTAACTACTACAATCAGTAAACCCCTAAACCCTCACAGCAGCTTAATAAAAAAAGAATCTAATAGATAGCAGTGGAATCTGATATGGGTCATATGGCTCTTCCTTGTGGCTTTTCTCTAAGTGATGATTCAAGGAGACACCTTCTTTCCAACCTGCAACTTTGTCACCTCAAAGTCTCTTCTATATTTTGAATGGAATAGAGAGGACTTTTACCTGCCCCAACCTACAAGTGACATATCACTTCTGTTACATTCCATTGGTGAAACGTAGTCTTGTGACCTCACCTAGATTCTAGGGGAACAGGGAAATGTAGTTTACCCCCATGGCAAGGAAAATGAAATGGGTAGTGAACCCATAATATTGCATCTGCCATAGCCAGATAGTGCTTTATATATATTGACTCATTTAATATGTACAAGAACACTAGAAAGTGAATGTTATTAACCTCACTTCATAGATGAGAAGCCAAAGATGCAAAAAGCTTAAACAAGTTGCCTAATTTTCACATAAATGGTGGAACCAAGATTCAAATACAGTCTGTCTTAAAAAAAAAAAACACTATTAACAAGTTAACATGCAAAAATATATGGAAAAAGGTTATAAAAAAAAGAAACAGAGCTAGTAACTTGGTTATGAGAAATGCTCAGGCTACATAATAACTAAAGAAATGGGAATTTAAGGGGGAAAATGTTTTAATTTGTGAAGTTAACAATAGCAACAAGAGGTTTAATGCTATATCCAATGCTGACAAAGGCATGGTAGAAATAATTGAAAGGAAAGTCACCAAACTATTAATAGTAGTTGTTTTCTGTTGGTGGATTTATGGGTGATAGGTATCACTGATTTACCTTTAAAAATTATTGCATTTTATAAACATGTAAGCACCTATGTACATGCATGTGGACACATGACATATAACTGCTTTGTAGAAATCCCAACTGGGGCTATGGCAGGGCACGACTCTGTGCATGTAAGTGAACATATTACTTTAAAGAAATATGGAGACATGCATGGTCCTGAAAATTTCCACCATCTCAAAACAAACAAACAAAAAAATGCACTGATTTATTTCTGTGGCTTTTGAGATCTATCCTCTTTTTATACTCACTCCTGGAACTTGTGTCTCTTAAATTCATTTCTGAAAAGAAATATAGATTTTGGCAGTAATAAAGCTGTCAGAACATTGGTGGAGAGATAATATCACATAATTAAGAAAGAAACTATCATGTGTTATCCAATAGTAAGATTAGTCATATGGAAAGCAATGTAAAGACTGCACATGCAGAATAAAGCAGATTTAAGAAGACAAATTCTGACAAAATAGACAGAAGGCTATGGGGGTGGGAGTCGTACAGAGGATGGAGGGTTTCATAATGCTTATGTTTCTGGCCATTTGGAGAAATACATTTCAACTCAACAACCAATTCAGATATTACTCTTTTAGCTAAAAAGGAAGATGCTAACCCCTCTCTCTTCCATCATGATAGCATGTCATAGAGCACAGACTCACTACACAGTTTTAATAAGACAAGTCACTTATATTTTTTTGTGTGTTAGAAAGAGCAAACTTTCATGAAGATCATTTGGTGAATTTATGCTCCTTTAAGTGAATTTTGAGAGATTTCATTAGCACAGTCCAAAAATAATCTGTAAACAGTAAAGGGGTCCTGAATTAAAGTGGCCAAAGCCAATATAGACTAGCATAGGACCAAAATAATATAGGGAAAGTAAAATAAAGTCAAATAAGATAGAAAATATATCTCTATAACCTGGGAAAAAGAAAAATTTCATTTGAATAGTATTTCTCTGACTGAGGCACACGTAAGGTTTTAACTTTAAGGCCCATTCACCAAATCTTGTTTGCCTTGCTAACTTCATATGATTTCTCAAAAGTAAGATTCCAGGTTTACATTAGTCAAAGAAACAATTAGCAACGGTTATTTTTGTAACATGACCAGTTATTAGAGCAGCATTTTTATATTTTAATGCAACACTTCCCCACATACAATTTATAAAGTACTGATTCTGAGTAAGAGTAATAAGAAATTATACAAGTAAAGATCCTGTGCTGGGTGAAACAAATGATAAAAAGATGTATTGATGACAAAATTTATTAGAGCCTGCAGTGGGTGTAAGGAAGAAGGAAATATAATGTTCAGCATTTCACCAGTGAACCCTTGTTTGGCCATGAAACATGTTGAGGGGCCATTGTCTTTTGGGTCATGTTTTGGAGACAATGATTTGGCACCACTTCTCTTCACCAAGAGAGACCTTTCTCTTTAGTTGTGAAAGGGAGAATAATGCAGTGGTTTGGAGAGTGGGTTTTGGACCAGACTGCTGGCATTTAAACTCTGGGATTTGCTGTGGACCCTTGGAAAAATTACTTGACCTCTCCTGGTTTCAATTTCTTTATCTCTAGGGTGGGCAAAATGGTAGTACCTAGTGAAGACAAAGTTATTGTGAGCATTACATAACTTGACACACTTGGAGTACCTAGGACACCTTCTAGCATATGATAAATTCTCAATATTAGCTCTTGACTGCTACAGCAAATAAGCACTTGCACCAAATATCCTTCTTTATGAGGACAACTCCGTATCTATTTGGGGGTATGCTATACAAGACACGTTCTTTATTTTTGTAGAGGTTTTTCCCGAAGACTTCAAATGATAAGCCCATTTTTAAAAAGTCTAAAATTTGTGATTAAAACCAGAGAGATTTCCTTTTTTCTAGCTTAAAAACATGACCATTTGAACTTTTATTTTTCCTCTTTAGACCCTAATTCTCGTCATTTTGCAGTGGTATAATGACAAATGAGGTTGCTTCACCATCAGGGCTCTCAGAATGACCAGAACCTTCTACTGAGGAATAGGTCTTAAATTTCACATCCATGAATAGCCAGAACTCTAAGGTTTGTTTAGTGCTTCATAATGCTGACAATATGTTTTCACATGCATAAGAATGTGGTTCTTCCTATACCATGTTCCTTTAGTCCAGGCTGCCTTCTTGCCCCCACCGGTAGGTTTAGCTTTATGTTCAACCCCAAGCAGGAAGCATGAATTATTTATTACTCATTTATTTAAATCTATCTCATTCCTTATGCAGGATTCCAATAGATAACAAGAGATCGACTCACTATTCACGTCGGCTTTGATACTCATCACCCCACCTCCCCCAGCAGATGACCCACTGCTCTGGCACCCAGTAGCTGGATCTCACCTACTTGGTCCAGCTCCCTCCTACAGAGCCCACCCTGGCACCACCTACATCCTGTTTTGTGGCCCCAAAGTCCTTCATTTCAACTCCTACACCCCAGATAACCAGATCTACATCACAATCTGTTTTAAGGAATCCTTGATCAAACACTCTTTTATAGAGCCTCTTGAGGCAAAAATAAGGAAAACAATATACGATGATGGATAGTATTTTCAAGGAGTCATAGTAATTTCCATATTCATATCCCTCAAAAAGAAAAATGTAACAATATTGAATTCATGGGAAGGACAATGCTTGCAACTTTTTTGTGGGAAGTATTTGTCCAAAAGTTTCCTCATTTTCTGTGTAATGTCACAACCAAAGAACTAAGTGTGATTTGTCCAATTAGTTCCTCCAATGAAACAATGGATGTCATTATTGTCAATCAAAAATTGCCAGAGTGCCTCCACATGTCTTTGAAGCAAATATCCAGTTTATTTACAATTTAGAGAATATACATATACTTAGACTTAGGCAAAAGAAGAAAATAGGGACCTGAAACTGTTATCCAATGTCTGAATTGTATACACTAACGAGTTTTTTGACTGATTTATTCAGATTTTCCCATCTTAAGAATTCTAACACCCTTAAAACACAGATTAATTTTTCTGATACTTACCTGTTCCCTCACCTCCCCTAAATAATACTGCCCAATTTTTTTCCCTTTTTTATTGTGGTAAGATCTATATAACATAAAATTTGCAATTTTAACTTTTTTTTAAATGTCAAGTTATACAGTGTAGTCTTGGCTTCAAGCGTAGATTTCCATGATTCATCACTGAAATACAAAACCCAGTGCTAATCCCAACAAGTGCCCTCCTCAATGCCCATCACCCATTTACCCCATCCCTGTCAACCCTCAGTTTGATCTCTGTATTTAAGAGTCTCTTACAGTTTGGGGTGCCTGGCAGGCTTAGTTGGTTAAGCGTCCAACTTCAGCTCAGATCATGATCTCACAGTTCATGAGTTCGAACCCCATGTCAGGCTCTGTGCTGACAGCTCAGAACCTGGAGCTTGCTTCATATTCTGTGTCTCCCTCTCTCTCTGCCTCTCCCCCCACTCATTCTCTATCTGTCTCTCTCTCTCTCTGAAAAATAAACATTAAAAAAAATTTTTTTAAAGAGTCTCTTATGGTTTGCCTCTCTCTCTGATGGTATCTTATTTTTCCTTCCCTTCCTCTGTGGTCTTCTGTTAAGTTCCTCAAATTCCACATATGAGTGAAATTATATGATATCTGTCTTTCTCTGACTTATTTCACTTAGCATAATACCCTCCAGTTCCATCCACGTTGTTGCAAATGGCAAGATTTCATTCTTTTTCATCTCCAAGTAGTATTCCATTGTGTATATACACCACATCTTTTTTATCCATTCATCCCGTTGATGGACTATATAATTCATCAGCATTAATTACATTCACAATGTTGTGTAACCATCACTACTATCTATTTCCAAAACTTTTTCATTACCCTAAATAGAAACTCTACCTGTTAAGCATTAACTCCCTATTTTCTCCTCTTTCCCGCCTAGTCCTTGGTAACTTCTATTCTACTTCCTGTCTCTACAAATTTGCCTATTCTAGATATTTCATAGAAGTGGAATCATACAATATTTATACTTTTGTGTCTAGTTTATTTCACCAAGCATAATGTGTTCAAGGTTCATCCATGTTGTAGTATATATCAGAATTTTATTCCTCTTTATGATCAAATAATATTCCATTGTATGTATGTACCATATTTTGTTTATCCTTTCATCTGTTGATGGACACTTGGGTTGTTTCAACTATTTGGCTATTGTGAATAATACTGCAGTGCATACAAGTATGTGAATCCTGTTTGGAGCGGAATTGCTGTATAATGTGCTTTATCTTTTTGAGGACCCTCTAAACTGGTTTCCATAGCCACTGTACCACTTTACATTCTTACCAGCAGCATATGAGAGTTCAAACTTATTTTGTGTGAGTCCTCCAACTTTGTTCTTATTTTTCCAGGTTGTTTTTGCTATTCTGGGTCCCTTGCAATTCTATATGAATTTGAGAATTGGCTTTCCCATTTCTGGGGGAAAAAAGGCTGTTAGAATTTCTATGCAAATTGCATTGAATATATAAATAGTTTTGGATAGTATTGACATCTTAACAATTTTAAGGCTTTTTATCCATGAACACGAGATGTCTTTCCATTTATTTACATCTTTAATTTCTTCCAGCAATGTTTTGTAGTTTTCAGTGTAGAAGTCTTTTACCTTCTTGGTTAAATTTATTGCTAGGTCTTTTATTCTTTTAGGTACTATTGTAAATGGAATTGCCTCCTTAATTTTCTTTTCAGATTGTTCATTTTTGCCATATATAAACACAACTAATTTTGTTGGTTGATCTTATATTCTACAACTTTGTCAAACTTGTTTATTAGCTGTAATAGTTTTCTTTTGTATTTTTTGGGATTTTTCTATACGTAGGATCATGTCATCTGTCAATGGAGATAGTTTTATTTTCCCTCTTTGAGTTTCTTTTTTCTTGTATAATTTCTCTGGTTAGAATTTCCTAATACAGTGTTGAATAGCAGGGCATTCTTATCTTGTTCATATCTTTAGGGAGAAAAGTTTTAGTCTTTTACCACTGAATATATTGGCCATTGGTGCTTTCGTTAATGCCCTTTGTCATGTTGAGGAAGTTCCCTTCACTTCCTAGTTTTTGAGTTGTTTTAATCCTGGAAGGATTTTGGATATTATAATGTCTTGAGTGGAGAAAAACTATTGTAAAACAACTCTTTGCCTCATGTCTGGGTCTCTTGAAGTAGTGAAACTTCTGCATCATTGTTTATCTAGCAGTACCAAAATTAGGCTGGGTAAAAGGAAGGAATCACTCTGATTCTGTCAAGTATCTGGTATAAAATCTTTGCTTCTAGCCTGAACAGTTCTGTTTTTTTATGTCATGATTTATGCCACTTCTGCCTATGGATCTAGATGACACATTTGTGCTGGCCCTCCAATGGGAACTGAGTCTCTTGACTCACCAAAGATAGTCTCCAATCTCAGCTCTTCCTACTAGATCAACAGTTTCTACGTTAATGACTTGTTCCCTCTATCCCCAGGCTGTGGCCCTTGCTCAGTGTCTCATGATCTACCAAACCTTAAGTGAGCCTCTCAACATCTCTTGCCAAGCCTCCCATCCTCCTACCCAAGCTTTCTGGGTATTCCTGGGGACTGGGTTGTTATGGTCACTTCTGACATTGAAAGCCTATCCCCACGGAGTTCTCAATGTCACGCATACATCACCACTTCCTAGTGTCTCTTCAGGGCTGATCCACGGGTAATCCTCAGCCCTCTTTGATTTTCACAAAAAAACCCACTCACATAAGGCATGTGTATGGAGCAAACTACACTGAAACTTTGGGGAGATGATTTGGGTTCATAACCCAGTAACATAACAAAGTAGAGTATCAGATTTCACTATTCTTAAAAAATCTGCTTAGCCATTTGTACTGATTGGAGATCTTGTTTCCTATCATGTTGCGTATCCCCCTCTTACTTTCACTCCACTGCTTGCTTTGTTATGCAGAGCAGTTCAGTTCTTTTTAGTCTATTTTAAACTAGGTTCTGGTGTCCCATTGCATATCAACAGACTCATTCTTCTACTGGGTCTCACCCTTCCTTCTTCCCTCCACTAAAAAGGGAAAAGAATAGCATAAAGATGTTTTGCTCTCCTCATATGAATTAAGCCACCTTTCTTCAAAAATGGAAAAGGCTACAGTCAGTTTAATTTTTAAATAACAGGGTTTCTCTCTCACGCACATACACAGATGCATATAAAATACACTTTAAATACTTAAACACTTTTATGTTAAAAGATAGGATATCATATATAGTACTCTAATACCATAATTCCCAAACTATGCACTACAGTATCTCAGAGTGCCCTAGTGAACTCACAGAGAGTACTGTAGGATATTTTCTATTTGGGGGGGGGAAATACAGACACAGTGCAAACTACCAGCTCTAGGTGGTCCGTAGCTTCAACATTAGATTGTTCTGCTTCCCATTTGGCGACCTCATATCTTTGCAAAGCAGAGTTTTCTGTGCTTGCTTTGATAAAAAGCAAGTACCATACTAAAATCAATGTGGAACAGGAAATAGGAAAGATGGGAACCAATCTGATTCCAAAGATTGAGGAGTTTTATAGCAGCCAACAGGTGCACATGTCCCATTAGGAAGTAATTGTGATTATTCAAGAATAAAATAAAAATAGGGGTGCCTGGGTGGCTCAGTCAGTTGAGCACTGACTCTTAATATTGGCTCAGGTCATGATCTCACAGTCTTTCATATCAAGCCCCGTGTCAGGCTCCATGCTGGTCATGGAGCCTGATTAAGATTCTTTCTCTCCTTCTCCCTCTGCCCCTCTTCCCCTATTTGTGCTTTCCCTCTCTCTCTTAAAAAAAAATAAATAAAAATGTATAAAAGAATAAAATAAAAATATTTTTCTTTTAATTTATGTGTAGTATTTTTTGCAAAGGCTGCGAAGTTGTTAAAACATAAATAGTTATTAAGTTCTTTGGAACCTTACTGCTTAATAAATGAAACTATTAAATATTTCCTTTGGCCTAGTGGCACTGTGAAAAAAATACCAATAAGGTTTAGTGAACTCTGCCCTACTCCTTTATGTGTATAGACATATATGTATATATATGTGTGTGTGTGTGTATATATATATATATATATATACATATATATATATGCACACACTTAAAAAGCCCATATTTAATATTATGAAAGGGTAACTAGAGTAAATAATACAAACATCCAAAGAAATTATTATTATAAAAAGCACTAATTACTTGGGACATGATTGTAATTATTATTACCTCCTTTTTAATGTAAATACCTGAAAAACTTTAAAAGATAGAAAAACTTTAAATCAGAAAGGTCTCAGGAAAAAGTCAAACACTGGTTAATTAAACTGTTCTAAAAAAAAAAAAAAAGACACTCCGGTTAGTTAAATATTTCTCATTCACTAACCTGAATATTAATGAAAAATCCCATTTCCAGTCTTTCTGAAAATTTACTCAGAGACATGTTGGCCATTCTTCTGTCTTGGTAGGTACGATTTGCTAAATATAGTTCAATCTTCTTTTGGTGACTAAGTAACTTAATAAGAAGTTAAATCACTTGCTCAGGGTTACAAACATAGCAAGTGGCAAAACTGGCATCTGAAACTAGGCGCTCATGCTCCAAGCACTTGAGTGATCGATGGGGTTTGGTAAGTTTAGGAAATACTGTGTGTTATATTTCACCTTAGAGACTCAATGACTGACTGAGAAATTGTGCAAGAAAGAAGTTTTTCAATTTAGTTTAGCTCTGTATTTCCAAATTCATTGACCCCAACATCCTTTTTTACCTAACAGTTATGCTGTACCATTAAAGGGTGTAATCTCCAGAGTCAGGCTGTGGGATTCAAAGTCCAGTTCAACTGCTTAGCCATGTCATGCCACCTCTCAAATCCTCACTTCCCTCATCCATAAAATGGAAATAATGCTAATACCACTTGTGAGCATTCGATGAGAAAATTCATGTAAAGCACATACTAGGTGCTTAACAAATGTACTAAAATTGTTAGCATTCCTCAAAATTAGTGTTTGTAGAACATAATTGAACATGCCGTCGTAAACATTCAGACAAATGCATAAAAATGCATATGCGAGTAATTGCTGTAGGTCTATAACTTGCCGCTGAGAATACAAAATGTATCGTAAGACTTTCAGGTAGCTCGTGTTTGTGAGGAAGACGATTTGCAGTCCTGGCAGAGTTTGGAGTTTTCATTCAGGGATGAAAGGCCAGGCAGTGTTGTAGTCATTACGGGGATCTGCTGATGTCTCTCTAGATGTTTGTAGGCACACAGATGGTCTACGGAAGGATAAAGAGAAAGCTGGTACACAAAGGCAGATAAAGAAAAGGCAGAGAGAAAAGGGAGCACTGACTATTGCTGCTACTCTTAACCAGTCGGTGGAAAAAGAATATCTGTCTTTCCATTAATTTCACCTCTTTCCTCAACTTACAAAGAGGACAGATGCTTTTTGCAGTGATTACCGTTCCCAAAGAAAAATAAGTCATGTTCTTTCTTTGAAACAAAAAGTAAAGAATTATGTAGGGAGAAAAATAGCAATTGGTTTTCTTCTAAAATCTATAGCTAGGTGAAATCATAAAAGAAAATAATATGAAGTAAATGCAGCAGACTTCGTTTAGGTTGGTGAATTAGTAAATCCTAAGGAAATATCAGACAACTAATATTGCCATTTTCCATATGTTTGTATAGCTATTACTTTGCTACACAACCACATATCTTATATATTATTGAAGAACTTTCTCTAAACATCACTTTGATGCAGTCAATAATAATTTCATCACATTTACACAATAGACAAATGGAAGATTTTATTAATATTAATGTACTGTTGGGAAACAAATAGTTACACTTGACTCCAATGACTGTATAGATTTTTTTTTTGTCAAAAGGGGAATGGAATATTATGTTTTCTACAGTGTACATTGGCCACATGCTTTTTTATGATTAAGCTGTCTCTTCCATGCATTAGTCACACAATTTATACCTGGATAGTTTTGTATGGCTCATCAAGAAATCTTTATGCAATACAGCATTACATAAGTAGGCTGCCTGATATATTATTCCTTGTTGTAAAAATGTTTACCTTTCCTGAATGCGATGATGAGCATTTGATTCATTTGTTCATGTCTCTCTGCCGATGATTTATCAATGTCAATGATACTTAGAGGTCTGAGAGCAATTCATGTTGCTTCCAGTAAAGTTAGTATGGCAGCCCCATTGAAAGTATCCAGGGAAAACATTGCTTCTTGTATGTTTAAGGTCACTTACTCTGTGACTAAAACTCTAACAAGCCAATCTCAAGAGCTTATTGTACTTTTGTGAACAAATGGGAGCAAGAATATGAGCACCCACAAAAAAAAATATTTCCCCAGTTCAAGTGTTACATTTGTGCGAAATTAGCTAGCAGAGGCAGGATAAGCCATGGAAGCCGACCTCTATGCTTATCCTTTCCTCTTGAAGCATGAAATAGAAGTTCAATGTTTTATTTTGACACTACAGAACTTTAAAAGTACCATTTGTTGTGCAAATTAAAATATGTGATTTGAACTATGACATGTTTCTGAATTCATCAAAATCATCAGAGATTATGCCTCTGATAAGTCTCCCCTTTGATCAGATGAATCTTAAAACTTTGCTCTTGTTAAGTAGCTGCAGAAAAAAAAAGCCAGCTCTTTCAGCAGGTTGTCTGGCTGCCCGCCCCACTGATGGGAGGGAGGGGCTAAGCAGGCAGTGAGTGGGTAAAGCTTCTCACGGAAGGGCTGGGAAGTATTAAATGGTGCAAGTGCTAAGTACCACCTCACACAAGCAGAAATTGGAATTTGATGTCATTACAAGGGGAGAAGACAGTGCTTGTACTGATTGTTTTTCCCCTGGGAAGTTGGTGTCACATGCAAACTATTGTGGAAGTATATTGATACCTATTCGATTTTCACTGAGAAAAAAGTATGCTTATTAAAATTCTCCTGACCAGTAGATTTTTTAGCGTTCACTTTGCTAGAGCTGAAGAGATGTGAGCAATTGCTTTTACTCTCCCAAAAGATCAGTACATTTTGTGTCTTTTTCCTCTTTGTTTCCTTCTTCCTTCATTCCTTCTTTCCTTCCTCTCTTTCTTTTTCTGCTGTGTGCTTCAAATTGCTTTTGCTTTAAAAATCCTCAAGGTATTTATTTCTGGGTTAGGGAAAGTTGGCTCCATGCAGAAATCAAAATACATCATTCTTAATTTCCAAAGCAATTGCATTTATCTGTAGGCAAATACATAGAAATCAGGTTTCTTTGACACTTAAAAAAAAATAAAGGGATAAAACATTCAAATAGCATAAAGGGCTCCTGTGGCACTGTGTTGTTACAGCATATTAATACAGAACTCTTCAGAGTCTTAATTTCCTTGAGCAGCCCCTGTGAAATTTCATGCCAGAGAATGGGAAAGAAGGTTGGCAGCCAGAGAAGTAGATGCCAAATGGCTCCTCACTGGCAGTGGCATCTGGATGGGAGGTTGGCCTGTCTCCGGGACTCTTGGCCAACAGCACTGTTGTCTATACAGACGGCTGTGTATCTGTTCAAGAGTCCAACAACTGTGTGTGTGTATTTTGGTAAGCTATTATTTCTGGGCCAAAGATTTCCATGGCATTTTTGCATCTGTTGGCACCAATTCTATATTCAGTGCCTCCCCCCTTCCCACCCGCTGCTACATTTTAGTTTTCTGGTCAAAATCGTTGCACATAAGTGGAAATGCATTAAGAGGAGAAAAATATATTTCTGAAGATTTTTTCTGATCCCACCAAGGATATATAGGTATGGCAGTGACATTATTCTGGATGGACTTTCTTCCTTCCTACCATCCATGAAAAATGTGAAAATTCCCATCTCAATGCAAAAATTTCCTTCATCCTTACAGGATGTAGATAGAAGCTAATTATAGAACTATCAGAAATCACTTTAATCATCAGAAATAAATGGACCATTAGGAAATTTAAAGTCAAGTTACTCTTTCGGTGTTTCCAGAGAAACAAAACTATTTTATAATTTTATAAACTGCAGTTACTGCAATATGATGCCAACAATTGCCACACATCCAGTCAACTAGCTTGTCAAAGTCCTGCCTTATTGTCAAGGCTACAGCCTCTCAAGCTTTTAAGATTTCTTTACCCCAAAGTAATTTGCTTTCAGGGTACTCCCACGTTAATGTAATTCAGCCAACATCTATCAAATGGACTATTTATACAAAAGCTGTGGAATACAAAGTCAAATAAGATAACTGCCCCCAAAATTTTATACGTTTTTCCTTTTTTGATGAAGAAAATTGGGAACAGACTTTTAAACAAGTTACAAAAACACCAGGAAAAAGAAATTAAAGCTAAATAGAGGTCCAGATTACCAGATGGCATATGCCAAGAGTGGGGCAATAAAGAAATAAACCCATTTTTATGCATATTTTACAGAAACATTCCAGTTGAGCTTAGTTGTTTTTAAAGCTGGAGGGGTTTGTGGAAATCATATAATCCAAAATTTTTCTATTTCTGATGAGGAGACTGGTGGCCAAAAAGAAGTAATTTGACCATGGTCACACAGTAATTAGTATGAGGAGACAGATCTTGTTCTATCAGTGCTACTCCTGGTAATTTTAGAGTTATGACATATTTAAAATGAAATTTGCAAGGAAATCCTTTAAAATGGCATGGCATAATATTGTAAGATAATCATAAACAGCGAACCAAGACTAGGGAATTGTTGTGTGATGAAAATGAGAGGTAGAATGAAGTTACTGCCATTATAGGCAATTAATTCTCCTTGGCTAGAGTGGCGAGGGCAGGACTCCCAGAAAGATCACTCAAAACCAGCCTGTAGATGCTGCAGTTAATCGCACAAAGAACAGCTGCTACAACTTTTCTCTCTCTGGCCTGTACGCATCTCTATGCAGAAAGCATCTCTATGTACAGAAGCTTATAGATGATCACAATGTTACCTCCATCCTCCAGGTGATCATAGAGTCATAAAAAATGACCCCCACTCAGATACAGCAGTGAAGTGTTACCATTACCAATCTGGAACAGACGGAGGGCTCCATAGTCTGAGGTAGGGCGTTACAAGTGTATAAATAGTCATATTAAGTCAAAGTTATATAAAATATGGTGTTGTCTATTTTGGGCACTATATCGGGTCCCTTTCCAACTTGGTAGTGACCAAAATAATCCCGTTGTCCAAGTTAAACTAGGTAATTAACATCTGCTAGATTGGAGCCGTGTCAAACTTGATCATCAACACACAAAATCAATTAAAAGAGGCTGTAGGATGCCCAGACCAGAAGGACTTCTCCATAACCTAAAAGAATGAGCAGATCTGACAGAAGAATGTGTCAATTAGAAAAGAGTTTGGTCAACTACAAAAACAGAAAATAAACAAAGAGGTATATATAGGCAGTGTCCATCCCATAACTATCCTAGACAAAGGTGCCCTGGTCCAAGGACCCGCTACTGAGCATACTTTTTTAGTTTCTGTATTTCCTGGTATTTTGGTGTCTGGGGCCTTGGGGACAATTCCCAGGGCTAGCTAATTCCTAGAGAGCAAACAACTCAAGGAGACTATACTTTCATATGCAAACCAACCTAATCAAAGCCCATACCCCTTAATCCCTCCTTTATCTAGCTTTTAGACTCTGGGCCACTATCCACCTGCCCTAATCACTCCAGGGCTCAGTACCAGACCCAAGAGATACCCCTAAACCCCAGAGCCTGCTGAAATTATTAAAACAAACCAATCCTAAACCTGCTTATCCTGCCTCTTCCATACCCTAAACAACCATAATAAAGGCCCTTGTTCATGTTTTTCCCTTGCTGCCTCTGCCTCCTGACCAACCCTAATCCCTCCCTGTGTGCTGCTCCCCCCTTGCATAGCACGCTATGCCTCCTATTTCTAGGGATCTTATTCCTTCATAACAGTCACTTCCATATCTGTGTGTCTTGCCCTACCTGATTAAAACAAATCCCAGGTACATTTTAAAACCATTACTCTGGTGCCAGTAGCAGTGAGCTAGCAAATCTCTACTCGTCTGAAATCGTTGAATAATCTAAACACATAGCCATCTCCTGCTGTTTCCTGTCCCTTCTTTTCCTTCTGTTCTAATTCAGCATCTCAGGTAGCATGTCTATAGGGACAGAAGATTCTGGATCAGTCCCTATCATATTTCTCCTTACAGACTAGTAAATTAGATTCCCAGGTTTCTGCATCAATCTTGTGAACTAGGTTAATGAGTCCATCCCTGAAAGATCTGCTCTTGATCAGACTGACATCAGTCTTGTGAGCCTGTATAGTGAAGGTCATGTTCTATAGCCTTGCTTCTCAAGTATGGTTCTCAAACCATCAGCATCACCAGGTAGCCTATTAGAAATGCAGAATCACATCTCAGATGCTGTAGACTTACTGAATCAGATCTATATTTTAACAAGATCCTACATTTGTATGCAAATTAAAATTTGAGAAGCACTACTCTAGAGCAGGGACAAGCAAACTTTTTCCAGAAAGGACAAATAGCAAATATTTTAGTTTTGCAAAATGTACAGTCTTTATTGCAAGTACTAAACTCTGCCATTTTCGTAAGAAAGTAGCCATTGATAATATGAAAATAAGTAAACATGGCTATGTTTCAAAAACTTTTATGTATGGACAATGAAATTTGAATTTCGTATCATTTTCATGTCACAAAATATTTTTTAAATGTTTTTGAATCACCTAAAAATGTAAAAAGCATTCCTAGCTTGCAAGGCCTTAGAAAAATAGGTGGCAGGCCAGATTTTCCCACTGGCCATTGTTTTCCTATCCTTGTTCTGGATTATGAAAAATTCAGTAGGATCAAGTTGTTCTTTGAAGTGAGGCATTCCCTGTTGACCCACCCCAAAGTCCCACGTGCCAAATAAGACTTTATACTTTAATTTAGTAAAGACTTCCCTCTTTAAATTACCAGAGATGCATTATTTTTTTTTGTTTTGAGCAAGCTTGATGAAATATAATTCACTCCTTTAATAATTAAAATTTTTAATTAAGACTTTATAGAAACATAGGAATTCTAGAACATGGATGTAGAAGTTCACAGAATGAGCTACCTCCCTAATGGAACTGTTTAATAATCTGGAATATCAGTGTTTTAGTCAAACAGGCCATTTCCAATTTATTTTATGTGGTTGCCTGGGTGATCTGACCATGAGAAGCAACGAGGAAGTGATAAACCAATGAACCGTCCTACAACCATGCACTCATATGCAACAAGAATGGTCCAAAGCTCACATAACAAAGTACAGACAGAAGTGCACAGAGTGCCTATTAGCTGATTTTTAATCCATGTTTATATGTGCCAAATGGCAGGAATATTCTGGTCTCTTGATTTTCTGTCACCATTTATGTAGCAGGATATCTGTTTGGAAGCAGGTCACAATCACCAGTCAGCCCTGCCACCATCTAGTTCATCAGTCAGCCACAGAAATGGTCTGGCCACCTTCAATGGTTTTTTTTTTTTTTTTTTTTCCAATGAGATAAGGCAATTGACCCTGCAATTCTAATAAGTGATATGAAGTGAGTTGGTGAATTCAGAATATCATTCTTACCATTTGAATTTTTAGATCTTTTTCTCTCTGATTGGATTACCTTTTAAAAAGTATTTCCAACATGATTCTTTAAGTAGTAACTTCAGATAACGCTAAAGGTCGCACGTGTGATACACTTCAATTTCAAGACATCCACTTCACAATATTAGTTCTTTTAGTCTGAAAGAATTTTTACTTTATGCATTAAATCTTGCTACATAAGTTTTTAATTGTGTGTGTTTATCTCCAGTTCTAAATCCTGGATATATATAAGAATCAACTGGGGAATTTTTGAACATGCCAATGCCCACCAGGCTCCCCAAGACCAATAAAATGAGGATCTGGTGGAGAGTCCTGATATCTTTATTTATTTATTTTTTATTTTTTATTTTTTATTTTTTATTTTAGAGAGAGAGAGAGAGTGCAAGTGGGCAAGAGGGACAGAGGGCAAGGGGAGAGAGAGAATCTCAAGCAGGCTCCACACTGAGCATAGGGCTCTATCCCTTGACCCTAGGATCATGACCTGAGCCAAAATCAAGCGTCTGATGCTCAACTGACTGCATCACCCAGGTGCCTCTTGATAATTTTATTTTAAAAAATTTCTTCCAGATTATTCCAGTGTGTGGTGGTTGAAAAAAAAAAAAAACTGTTTTTGGTGATGACCAAACAAGAGTGCTACACTTTAGTATTAAACATTGCTATTTTTTCTGAAAGTTTTATAATACACCCTTTTAAAATTTAAAAGTGAATTAGGTACACTATTAAAAGAAGAAATGATTGGGGCACCTGGGTGGCTCAGTCGGTTAAGCGTCTGACTTCAGCTCAGGTTATGATCTCACAGTTTGTGGGTTTGAGTCCCACATCTGACTCTGCTCTGACGGCTCAGAGTCTGGAGCCTATTTTGGATTCTTTGTCTCCCTCTCTCTCTGCCCCTCCCCTGCTCATTCTCTGTTGCTCCTGGCCCCTCAAAAGTAAATAAACGTTAAAACATTTTTAAAAAGGAGAAAAGAATCATTCTGACTCTTTGTGAAAACTACTTCCAAGATTTTCTTAGGAGTAGTATACATACAACTAAAACTGTAAGCCTCCTTTATTTTTTTAACCTAAATAAATTGGCTTTAGGTATTGATTAAATGGGATCTAATAAGTACATACTCCCTAATGTCCTCGAAATATGACAGTTTTATTACTTCTCAACAGTGTTTCAAAAACTATAATTGCATCATACTGTCTCTCTGTGTTCTTTTGTCACTTTCATTCTCTGTTAGATGGCTAATATCAAAATAAATACATACTAAATTACCAAAATGCATTTGTTCTGATGTTATTTTTATTTTTGTTGTTTGTGCTTGGTGCTTTACTATTTCAGTTCTACAGAATATGAGATTCTTCTAAGTAAACATGACACAGATCTGTCTCTACCATCACCCCAGAAGTTTCTGAAGACATTATTACAGAGATTTGGAGGGAAATAGGCCACCCCCTTCTAGCCTCTGCCCCGCCCCATCAGTTCTGACTTTTGTGCCTCTGAGAAGCGGCTAAATAACTCAAAGTAGCACCTTGGGATATCTACTATCCAGGCACACTATTCATCTTTTCTCAGTTCTCACTCAGGGATAAATGAGCATTAAGTTTTGTTTTGTTTATTTTGGAGTGTGCAAAGGAAAAAAAGATCATTAGTTGTTCTTAAAACATTTTTACGTGAAACAAACTGAAGGTACTTGGACTATTCAAATTTTAAACGGTTGTGTTAATAATAATTGTTCATTATTGAGCACTTTCATGCTAGACACTGTGCTAGGGTGCTTTACCTACATTATCTCATTTAATCCCCACAATAACACTATCATATAGACTAGAAATGCTCCCATTTTACATTGAGAAGCTGAAAAATTAGGTTAAATAACTTACCCAAACTCACACAGCTACCTCAGTAGGACCAAAGTTTGAAAGTAGATCTTTGGGATTCCAAAACAACCCTGACCATTCCATAATCCAAAACTACATAATCCAAAACTGCATAGTCCAAAACTACAGTGAAGTCAATGGTTCCCTTTACTATGACCTAAAGGAGAGAGAGAGAGAGACTGGGTTCTTCCCATAACTCACACTTTGTCTAGGCACATAATTTGACTCTTGGTTAATAATCAGTCAGCTCAAACAGGTATCGCTTTCTGACCAGTCTGTTCATAACTCAATTCAAGAAAAGCGGTCAAGCTGGCCACAGTTTTGAATAGCTGCCTCAGGAAGATGGTCTTTTCAGTTTGGGATGGAGACACATGGTTGGGAGAAATCACGCTGCCAGTGTTTCAGGAAAATATTCAGCTCTGAAAAAAAAGACAATTAAAAACATTTTTTTTAAATAAGTGAACATCACATACCCTAAACGTATGTATGTGATTTTTTTAGTATGAACATTCCTTAATAGTGATCGTACATACACGTAAATGGATACAATGAATATATGTATGTATGTGTATATGTACACACACAGAGATTACTAGCAGGTGAGCATAAATTAAAGCAAGTGTGAATCCTGTCACTTTTTAGTCTTTTTTTCTACACCTGGTAAATTTAAACCCCTACAGGTCATTTTGTCAAAATACAATTTTAGGTTCTGAAATAAAATAGCAGAACAGAAACAATCTATTATAACTCACTGCCAATGTTGCCAGATAACTACAAAAAAATAGAGTGTCTCAGACAGAAATATCAATAACTTTAATGTGTGCGATTTGTTAACAGGGAAGAAAACAAGCAAACTTGCTCTCCGCTGACTGTCACTAATATTTATTCGTCCAGTGACTGTTAATCAAACCAAGTTTACAGTCCCGTACAGCACCTGTCACAGGTGCTGATCATTAATCAGCTATTACGGCAGTTTATTCTGCTGCTGACAAGTCGCAATTTTCCACTGATTCAGCTAGTTTGTCAGGTGGGAATTATGGCATAGCGCATGTGACAAAACACATCACCCTTTTTTTTTTTTTTTTGCATTTTCAGGCTTCTCTCTCCTGCTTTCTCCCCCTTTTTAGACAAACAATATCTGGGAACTCAGAAGTAATAAGGCGGAATGCATAATTAATTACCCAGCTTGCTCTAATTAGGGATGAATAAGTTGTGTCCCTCTCATCATCACAAATGTGGTGATGGGTAATACCAGTTTATGCTGTATTAACTGCAAATATGCAATCCTTCTGAGAGCACTTTTGTTGATGAATTTGATGAATGTGACAATAATTAGCAGAGACAGATGAGAGCTAAATTACTACTGACAATGTAATGCTATCCTGCTCGAGGGCCTGGGAACGTGGCAGGATAACATGGCAGGGACCTGGGCCTCGTTTCTAATTAATAGTCTTTTTTTTTTCTTTTCCTTTTTTTTTTTTTTTTTTTTTTTTTTTTTTTTTTTTTTTTGCCAGTGGGGGAAAAAAGGAGTAACGGTAATTGTTTTCGTAAAAGGCTGCAGGGAGTTATCAGGGTAATAAAGTTAATTAGCAGAACAAACATCCTTTCACTGCCTTACCAGTCTGTGGAAAAGAGGGTAATTCAAACTGCAGAAAGATATGACGAGATGGGATGATAAGAAAAGAAATTTTACACAGGAGGCTAACAGAGAATGATTTTCTCCCTTCATTTCTTGAGCTGGATGGCATGGGAAGAAATTATAGCCCCTTCCTTCAGTTCACAAAGTTCCTCATTGTAAAGAACTTCATCGTTATGATTTTGAGTTTGGGATATAAAGTTAGCTTAGATCACATTCCACTGTTTACTTCTTTCTTTTCCAGGTAGTGATAGGTGTGGTCAATTCAAGCATAGAAGTAAGTTGGAGCATTTGCCAAAGAGAGCACTTAGCTGTATTTCGTCCTACAGAAGTCTGTTTCATCAACTGAATCTTTTGGGGAAAGTGAGAAATTGTTAAATGATTTCCACAAATACTATTAGTTTATTCTGTGTACATTAAAAAAATTAAAATGAGATTTTAATAATATACATGCTATTTTATCCTATTTTGTAGTCTCAAAATATCACTTTTGTTAGAATAGGAAAACATTATTTTTCATTTCTGTTGCAGCTTTTCACAAATACAAGTAACTGGTCAAAAAAGGTGAAGGGTTTAATGAATCTCAGTTTTACATTACAGTTTTATTCAGTTCGATTTCATTCAATTCACACTGCTTGACCTAAGTAGATACAACACAAAGGGAAAACATCCAAACATCTGAAGCTTTTGCAAGTTCATTTTCTCCCTTTAAAGACCATTAGTGGTTGGCCTCTTTTAAACACCAATGCTTGAAACATTTGTTTAATATTAAGTAAAATCGGAAAGTGCCTATGGATTTTCATTCCTTTTAGGCACATTTTTAACAACTTTATTTTGTGCTTTTTAAAATCATTAGATATCTCACAAGTTCTACATACTTACCATGCATATAAATATGTACCCATTTACTGCTTGTCAAAGCTAAATAAAGCAGCCTACTGTAATGACTGTGTTTCATTCTGAAAACATAAGGAGTCAGCAATAACCCTACTTCGCGTTTGACAGCACTGCACCGGGTGACTGTTCAGCACAGAATTCTACAGGAAGAAACCTCTACGAAACACGAGGAAACATCTACCAAAATGGCCTTCACTTCTAAAAGCTGTATTTTTAAGGTGCTATTCTTGTCTCCAAAGACAAGAGCAGTGTGAGGGTGGACTATAACATCGAACTAAGAATCCGAAAACTTGAGTCCTTCACCGGGTCTGCTACTAACAGCTATATGATTGTGAGCATTTCCCTGTCATGCCTCTACTCTTCAATCTCTCTGTGAAGAGAGACTCACAACTCAGTGAAGAAGAGTGTCATCTGTGAAACTGGGTGCCTTCCCTACCTACCTCATAGTATAGTTGTTGACACAAAAGAAATCATTTTTGAACTTTGTAAATGAGATTATCAATGAATATAACGTTAATATGATTACAATTTAGAAAACATCATGAAAAATAATCTTGAGACAATCCATCTCCTCTTCATAACCCTTCCATGTAATATTAGTCAGAAACCAGAGCTAAAAGATTTGACAAGAAGTTTTAGAATTCAAGTAAGAGGTACTGAAATCTAGCCTTACTTTGTGACTTCGCTGCTAAATTTACAAGAAAAATTATCATTGTAAAAATACCCCCGAATTCATCTGGCCAAAGCTACCTATGTTTCCAAGATTTTCTTAGTCTCTTGTTAGAAAATCCGGTTAAAGTCAAAATTAGAAGAAAATTAAACCATTAGTTAATGTAGAAGGATTTCTTAGGCTTGTCAAGTGAACTTCCATTTAAAAATACCCAAGTTTCTCACAGACAGGCAGACACACACACACACACACACACCCCAAATTTAGATTGTTATATTTTGCCTAGGATCTTTAGGAACATTTTAAAGTTTTTACCATATAATCAAACTACGTAGGAAAACTCTAGAAGTGAAAGAAGCACTGGATTCTACTTTCAACCATTTATAACAACTGTTATTTAGCTACTATGTGAGGTAATACATTATAAGATCACTTAAAGATACCGAAAGAGGGAATGAGAAATTATGAAAGAAGTAACACTAAAATCCAAATTGAAATAGTTTTTTCTAGAAATCTATCAGAATGCTTGTTGTGAGAGAGAGAGACTAACAAGGAGCATTGTTTGTTTGTCTCCTTTGAGACCTACACAGAATTTATTGAATATTCTGGTCTTTTCCTCTCCAGCCACTACCTCCTTCATTAGACCAAAAGGTATGTCCTTTTGGAAAAGTAATGGAGTCCAATCAGCTTACTTCATGGATCTCCAAGGACTGTTGAAAATTGTAAAACTTGCTATGGGATTCTCACACACCAGAAGCCACTAGAAAAAGAATTTTGATATTCAGAACCTCATGAAGAGGTTCCCCTCGTCTTTGGATAGAGACCAAAGTGATACTTTCAAGTAAGTAATAATTTCCAATATTAGCCTACTGGGTGAGCTAAGAATGCTTAGGGAAAAAAACAGTTGAAATTGGAGTTTCACCAATAGAGACTGTAGGCACTGAATGCACATACTGTTGGTATTATTATGAATATTCAGGAAATTTAATTCTTCTTTTCCTTTTTACTCTGAATTCCTTGGCCATTGTTTTAGAGAGCATTTTGACAAATTCTGTCCTTGAGGACTCTGGGGGCATTTTTGCTTCTTGCATGAGTGAAGGAGAGTGTAAGGTGGTTAAATAGTTACAAAGGACTAAAAATAAACCATAGTTTATTTTTTCAGATTGTGAATTACAAAATCATTTAAATGTTGTCTCTAATCGAAGTGCTACATTACTATGTAATGAAATTACAATACTGCTTAATGACATCAGGAAACTGCGTGCAAAAAAATATTTGTACACAAGGTGGTGATGTTAGCAACCAACTACAGTACTTTTATTCCACAATAAATAACAACAGATTGTTTTTCCCTGAGTGGTCTCCAAAGGGTATGTTCAGGTACTCATATAATGATAGTATGTAAGGGCACAGGGCACATAAGAAACCTGTCATCATGTGTCGTTAAAGTCAAAGGGAAGGAAAAGAAAAAAGACAAATCACGAAAAAGAGAGTAATTTCTAAAGAATAAAATTACATTTACATGTAGTAAGGATTCAAGTATCCAGCTTTTCATACCTTTTAATAAGTTTCTGTTGACACGTATTTGGATGTTTAAGTCCAAAGATTAAATCCTAAACGTAAAACTGTTTCTGTAGCTCTAATAAACAATTCCCACTTCTCAGAAAGATTTCCTCAGAAAGCCTTTACCTCACAACCTCCCCCTGCAACCTTTACAAACAGTTTTCTTTATCCCAATCCTGACTACACCATTGATCCATTGAGGGCAATGTCTTATCCTCTATTCGTCTCTTGTGTATAAATTCAAGTTTTGAAGTTTATGTTAGCACAATTCAGAACAATTAAAAAGTGAGGCTTGTCATAATAAATCACAAACTTTATTTCTCATGAAATGTTGGACTTACTAACCTCATCATCAATACTAAAATATAAATTAACCAATATGTGCAAACACTTAAACTAGTTCATATTGTTTGTCTATTGGTAAGTTGATAATAACCTCTAAGACATAGGTAATTAATTTTATTATTTGGCCCCCCACACCCAACTATTTATCATAGTTAAATATACGTATTCTCAAATACGTTTCTAAAAAGGCAAATGATGACATCACAGAACTTGTTGGTTACGAGGAAGAACACTTGTGTGCCATGCATGAAAAAGGTAGGCGGTTGTGTTTTCAATTTCTAGATTTTTCTCCCAAGATGAAAAGAGCAGCAATTGTTGCTTGCAAGCTAGAAAGCAAAATATCTGTTCTTGAATTATCTAAGGATGAGTCAGAAACTTAAGCCCAAAGAAAAGTAATAAATGACAACAGATGTTTGTAAACCTGTGCTCCCCTGTTCAGTGTTTCTACGTGTTGTTTTGCCTTGATGTGCTGTCAGCCGCCTCTCACCTGGGAGTAGTGATATCTTATCAAAGCCCAAACAGTTCCTCTTCACAACAGACAGATAATAGTGCCTTTCAATTTATCATACTGGAAGTCTAAAAGAACCATGGGAACGATTGGTCAGGTGACAGCTTGATGGACAGTTTGACAGCCCTTAAAGCATCATGGGAAATGGTTGTCACCTGATTTTCAGAGCGACCAGGGAGATAACCTTCAGAATGATGAGGAAAACAAAAATCTGAATATTTGTATAAGATCCATTGGCAGCATCAGTGCTCACTTAAGTGATAATAGGTATGCATTTAGATTACTCAGAATGTTATTATCAAACCTGAGAGCTCTAACTCCAGAAGTGCCCTTCATCTCTTTAGATGCCTTTTACATTTTTATTCAAATGTCATTTGAAAAGCATATACATAATATAGGGCTTTTGATTTTAAAGAGACACAATAAAACATTTTATTTAACCACATGCCAAATATATTAGCTGACCATGAATATTCTCCAGATTTTAAATCTACTTTCCTGTTGACAAATCCTTGTACACCTTTTCCTAAATATTGTTTGCACATTGCAGTTCTAATTAGAAAGGCTGTCGTAAAGAATCCTATGTGTCAAATTGAACACTCTGGGCTAACTCAACCTCATGAAGGTCAGTGTAGCCTTGGTGTGAGAAGCAAAATAAGAGAAATCAATTTGAAGATCTTTGGCGCAAAAGTGTTTCAGTCTGTGTTTATTCATTCATACGGCCAACAAATAGGAATTGAGCACTTACTACACACAGGGTCTCCACTGGATGTATAAAGATGAGAAAGATTAAGCTCCAGCCTCAAAGTTGTCTCTAGCACGTTTTCTCTTGTGTATTGTATGTGCATTTACAATAGTTTAATGGCTTGATCTGAAGAAATTTGGCCTAAAAATTAAGATTTCAAATAAAAAAGTAAGCACTCACTGTTTATACATTTCTTGAGCGTCTCCCAAGTTGAAAGAATGATTTTAGAAACTAGGGAGGTAAAAAAGATTTGAGATGCAATTCCCATCATTGAGGAGGACTCTAGACATCCCAAACCTCAGTCCCTTAGATATTTCATCTACTTTTTTTCCAGAACAGACACTTAATAAATTTCTCTTTTAAAATAATATCTAACATACAGAAAAGTTATAAGAATTGTGCAAAGAACTCCTTTATACTCATTGTCCAGAATTCACCAATTGTTAACATTTTGCCACATTTGTTTTTATCACTGCTATTCTCTCTCTCCTTCACACATCCACCCTTCCTCCTTCCTCCCTCTCTTATTTAGCTATCTATTTAATATTACCTTTTTTATAGAGGGGAATGAGATTAGATTTATGTCTGATTCATCTTTATGCTCCTTCATAAAATCTAGCAACTACTTTGTATATGCTTAATAAATATATATATATATGAATGAATGAAATGATAAATAATAATCAACCTAAATCTAGTCTTTGATATCTTACATTTGTTTTTACACATCAATAAAAAAGATATTGAGTAAAAAGATATTATTCATCTAAAATATATGTACTATTTTATAAAATATGAATCTTCCCTCAATTATGTCTGATCAACAAGAGATTTAATAAGATAAATAATATAATAAAATTAAAATATTGCAGCAAAATGTCAAGTGACTTTCCAAAGGAAGTAAAAGAAGTTTCAGGTGCTTCTGGCCCTTTGTCTTTGGGACAAATAGACCAACTATAGATACTAGACAAAAAGCAGGGATTTAAACAAAAACTGTCTTTCTGAAAAAAACTCTGGCATCATTCTTGAAACTGGTACCATTTGGCTGCTTGACACTTTTGGGAAAACACTCTGCTTTCACAAATTCTGATGCTTTGGATTCACATTCCAACATGATTTTCCAAGAGAAGCCAGACACATTGTGAGAACGTTCTCAGTGTTTTCCAGGGAAATGAAAAAAAAGCCAGTAAATAATTTAAATGACTATTAACAACAAAATGTTCTCCATGTAATTCTTCACAAGACACATGATTTGAAAAAAAAAAATTTTTTTTTAATGAAGCCGAAGTTTGCAAATGCAAAGCAAAATGCTTTTTGGGTGCCATATGCAAATTTAAATACTTAGAGACTGATAAAAACAAAGTTTGCTTATTTCCAGTTGGGAAGACAAGATGTGGGAGGAAGATTTGTAATAACTGATACATGGACAAGGTCCAAATGCTACAGAATAACTGAATTCAGAATCATTTCTGAATCAGAGCTGGAGTTTAAATGCGTTTCCTTTCCTTGTTGAAACAAACCCATGCGGCATCAGGTTGTAACAGGTCCCAGATGTAGTCCCCAGCTCACCCTCACCCGATATGAGTTAAGTTTCATTGTTAACAACTAATGTAGTCACTTAAGCCAACTAAATAAAATAAGCTAAATATAAAGCCAGAAGCAAACAGGGCGCCTGGGTGGCTCAGTCGGTTGAGCGTCCGACTTCAGCTCAGGTCATGATCTCACGGTTCGTGAGTTTGAGCCCCGCGTCAGGCTCTGGGCTGATGGCTCAGAGCCTGGAGCCTGCTTCCGATTCTGTGTCTCCCTCTCTCTCTGCCCCTCCCCCATTCATGCTCTGTCTCTCTCTGTCTCAAAAATAAATAAACATTAAAAAAAAAAGCACATTGCTAAAGCCAGAAGCAAAGTCTTATAACATATTTCATAGTAACGCCAAAATCTGTGGGTTGGCAAGTTAGAATAAGCACTAGTGCTGGGTTTTCAGTCAGACTGAAATTTTCACAGAAAAATTTTCAGACTAAAAATTTCACAAAAAGAAACAAAAATGATCAGTTAAGTCATAAAGCTATTTTAAAATTATGACGTGACTTGCCCATCATAAATTTCAACATGCACAATTAGCTTGACTGTTAAGCAACATTTTGAAGAGACAAAAGTCTTAAATTATTGGCTTATGTAAGTTATATGCACCATGGACTTTTGAAAGTCCATGCTTACTTGCAGTGTATAAAATTGGTGATCTCTTAGCTCAAAACATGTAAATATCACCGTTTGGACTCTTCTGCTAAGGTGTAACAGGGTCTGTGGTATGAGACACTAAGAGAATTGTAAGCCTTATGATACAAATCACACAATTAAAGTCATTTCTTTTAGCTTTTTCTTCTTTCAAGGTATGTACATTACACTTCAAATGTGGGAAATTCTGGATCCATTTTGCCTTATTTTTCTGACAGTGTCTTCCTAGATTTGGTAGATATTGGTATGCAAAACACAAAAAGCTTCCCTTTCTATGCCTTATTTTATATAGGCTTTTTTGTCATTCATTTTAAATGATAAAAGACATATAGCTTGTACAATTAGAAAATAGGCTTAGGATTTTAAAATCTTCTGAGCTCATCATGTTTGTTCTGTATCTTTCCAGTAAACTGAAAGCTTGTTAAGGAAGTGAATCAATGACTGTGTTGGTTTTTTTTCTTTTTTAAAGGCATTTAGAAAAGCTGTCTGATTTTCTTTTTTTTTTTTTTTAATGTTTATTTATTTTCGAGAGACAGAGAGAGACAGAGTGTGAGTGGGGCAAGGGACAGAGAGAGAGGGAGACACAGAATTTGAAGCAGGCTCCAGGCTCTGAGCTGTCAGCACAGACAAGACAAGCCTGATGCAGGGCTTGAACACACAAACTGTAAGTGTGACCTTGACCTGAGCCAAAGTAAGATGTTCAACCTACTGAGCCACACAAGCACCCCTAGAAAAGCTGTCTAATTTTCTTAATGCCAAAAAGGAACTGAAAAATCATAACTAACTCTCTTGTTACTTTTACAACTTCTTAGAGCTAAAAAGGTTTGATTTTTGTTTCTTTTTTTTTCAGTAAAAATATAAAAATTTAGAAGAGGGAAATATGGCAGCATATCTCACTAATACTGTTGTAAACATGCTATTCAGGGGTGCCTGGGTGGCTCAGTAGATTAGGCGTCCAACTTCAGCTCAGATCATGATCTCATGGTTTGTGGATTGAGCTCCACTTTGGGCTCTGCACTGACAGTGAGGAGCATGCTTGAGATTTTCTCTCAATCTCTCTCTCTGCCCCTCCCCTGCCCACTGTCCCTCTCTCTCAAAAATAAATAAATATTTTTTTAATGGAAAGAAGCATATGCTATTCAATGATTTAAGCTAAATATTTACATTTATAAGACTATGTCTTGAATGTAGAAAGGGACTTGAGTTTAGCTTTCTACTTCTCAGTTATGATGTGTGATTATTCAGAGATATATGATAAACTTTCTCAACCTCACATATATACCGAATAATCCTAGGATTATAAAAATTGCACCTTATATGGTTCAACTTTCACTTCTACCTAACTCATTCTCATAAATTCTTCTTTTGAAGGATGTAAGAAGATTGCAAGTAACTGCATAGTATCTCCTGTAACACAGCCTACTCCCAAAGAGAGCTAATTCCCTTCTCTTTGATTATGTTAGAATACTTATTTATTGACTTGTGTCAAAAGGCAGGTTATTCAATGTCTTAACACTTTTCCTTCAATTACACCAAAGCATAAACCAATATATCAGAAGATACTAATCCTTCTGCTGGGCTGATTTAATAAAAAGGATGCAGCACGGGGACACCTGGGTGGTTCAGTGAGTTAAGCGTCTGACTTGGGCTCAGAGCCTGCTTCGGATTCTGTGTCTCCCTCTCTTTCTGCCCTCCCCGGCTCACATTCTGTCTCTGTCTCTGTCTCTCTCAAAATATAAATAAACATTAAAAAAATTTTTTTAAAGGATGTAGCACAAACATAATTTTAAATCATAAGACTAAAACATTGACGATGTTCAGAAAACAGTCTTTCTCAAAGGCAGGAAAAAAGATTATTTGCCAACCTTAGTAAGAGCCAATCAAATTTCCCTTTAACTATTTTTCTCTACAAATCGATGAAGTAATAGTAATAGAATATTTGGATTATGTTGTCCAATATGCTTATTTAGATACCTAAAAACTTCAAAAGAGAGGTGCTTGGGTGACAGTCGGTTGCATGCCCAACTCTGGATTTCAGCTCAGGTCATGGTCCCAGGATTCTGGGATCTGCCCCATGTTGGGCTCCACACTAAGCATGGAACCTGCTTAAGATTTTCTCTCTCTCTCTCTGCCCACTCCCTCACTCACACACACACTTTCTCTCTTTCTCTCTCTTATGTAAAAATTAAATTAAATTAAAAATTTTTTAAAAACTTCAAAAGATATGCCAAGTATTGTTCACATTTTGTTACTATGAAATCAAGGAGGAAGTTAACCTCAAAATATAACAACACAACAAGTACTTGTTCAGTCACAGGCATTGTGTTCAACTACTTGGACTATCTCATTTAAACCTCACAACTGTTGAGATAGACATTATTATTATTATTATTATTCTCATTTTACAGATGAGAAAGTTGTCATGGAGAGAGTAAGCAGCCTGGTCAAGTTTATATAGTATGTAAGTGTGGGGGTTGAAATTCCAAATAATTTACACAAAACTCATTGTGCTCATTTGAATGTGAGCTTTAAAGGAAAAGCAGTCTTTTTATCCAAAAAAAAAAGAAAAAAAAGAAAAATTGTGCTATAACTATTTCTTTACCTTTCATCTCTTAGGTAATAGTAAAATCTAATTCTAAATATTTAAAGTATTTGTTTAAATTTTGTTTCTCAAATTTTGTTGGCCTTAGAAACCATTTACGCTCTTAAAAATAACTTAAGACCCCAAAGAGTTCTTTTTTATATAAGTTGTATCTGTCAATATTATCATATTAGAAACTGAAACTGAGAAACTTAAAACATTTAACAATTTATTTAAAAATAACAATAAAGAACCCACTATATGTGGACATTAATTTTTTAGAAATAACTGTAGTTACCTCATGAAAAAAATGGCATTACTTTATATTTTTTTCAAATCCTATAATATATGGCTTAAGAGAAGATAGCTGAATGCTCATATCTGCTTCTGCACTCAATCTGTTGTGATTTTGCAGTACATCAAGAAAATCTAGACTTTCACAAATGTGTAGTTGGAAAAGGGAGTATTTTAATAGCCTTTTCAGATAATGATGCATATTATTCTTTGATACAACCTCAAAACTAGACAAATGTGGTTTTTTAAATGATAATTTCAATAAGGAATTTGAAACAATATTGGTGGACTTTTTGTGCATTGTTATATTAAAAGCCATTGGGTTTCTTTGCATTTTGAGTAGATCTTTTACCTACACGTGTTTTTGAAAAACTGTTAGTCTTTTGGAAAATATTAGTTCACTTCAAACCTTCCAAATGTTGACACATTTCATTATACAATATTTAAAAATCAAATCATATTGATTAATATCACCACTGATCTTACCATAAAGTTGGCTTGCAACTCAAACAGTCCTAATGCAGTAGCCCTCCCTTATCCACAGGGGATATGTTCCAAGATTCCGAGATTCCCAGCACATGCCTGAAATCAGGGACAATACTGAACCCTATTCCCTCCATGGGTTATTTTCTGTACATACATACCTATGATAAAGTTTAATTCATAAGTTAAGCATACTAAGAGATTAGCAACAATAACTATTAATAAATTAATAATAATTAATAATTAATAACTAATAATAGAATAAGTTTAACAATATACTCTAACAAAACTTATGTAAATGTCTTATCTCTCTCAAAATATCTTATGGCACTATACTCACCCTTATTGTGATGATATGAGATGAAAAAATGCCTACCTAATGAGATGAAATGCAGTGAACGACATAGGTATTGTGACATAGTGTTAGGCTACCATTGACCTTCTGACATACTGAAAGATGATCATCTGCTTTCAGACCATGAGTGACCATAGGTAACTGAAATTGTGGAAAGCAAACCTTGGATTGAGTGGACTACTGTAGTGCTTCTGTTGAAACAACTGTACTATTTCAGGACACAGAAGTACTTTATGCATATTCCCATTTTGTTTTTCTTTCACAGAATATTTAAAAAGACATGTATCAGGGGAGCCTTCGTGGCTCAGTCTGTTAAGCATCCAACTTCCCCTCAGGTCGTGATCTCACAGTTTGTGAGTTCAAGCATCACCACATGGGGCTCTCTGCTATCAGCTCAGAGCCAGCCTTGGATTCTCTATCTCCTCTCTCTGCCCCTCCCCCGCTCTCTTGTGCTCTTTCTCTTTCTCAAAAATAAACGTTAATTTTTTTAAAAAAAGACATGTACTCAAGGGGCAAGGTTTATTAAAACTAATAACTTTAACTGTTTAATCAAGGAAATTCTCTTTTTTTATTATTATTTTGTTAATGTTTATTTTTGAGACAGAGTGCAAGCAGGGGAGGGGCAGAGAGGGAGACACAGAATCCCAAGCAGGCTCCAGGCTCTGAGCTGTGCTCTCTGAGCACAGAGCCCTATGAGGCGTTCAGACCTAAGGACCACGAGATCATGACCTGAGCCGAAGTCGGATGCTTAACCGACTGAGCCACCCAAGCGCCCCTAATCAAGGAAATTCTTAAGTGAAACTGGCCTTTTTTCATTAGTGTAACTGAGTGGAAGTGAAAAATATAATGACTACTAATATAGTTTAGTGCCACTGTCTTAAGTCACCAGAAGCTTACTCACTGTTGTTTGCGCACATTTGGTGCACAATACCAACTCAGTGAAAAAGCAAGTAACCTGTTATTATTATCATCATAAAAATGGTTTTGAATTCATTGACCACCTGAAAGGGTCCCAGGGACCTCAAGAGTCTGCAGACTAGATTTTTACAAGCTTTAATTTAGGATTATACTCTCATTCTGCCAATCAAATAGTCCCTTGATAATTCTAGAAGAGGAATTAAAAAGGGATAGAAATGTTGCATATAAAATTTTTTATGCCTTTGATTCTTAGTTCTCCTTGTCATATTATAACAATTAAATAAAACTTGGCCTTTTCACATGCTATAAAGTTCTGAATTCATTTCCTTTTAATTGATTATCTGGATTATTATGGAACCATGTCTATGCCTGCAAGTTATTACACTGTTTTAAAAGGCTTTTTGAACAACATATTAGGAGGAAGAGAGAGTAGACAAGTGATAAGCTTTTCCCAGTCTATAAATTAGTTACTATATATAAACGGCTTACCAGGTAAAGTCATTCAGGTCAATAGGGTATCTTTCACTAATCAACCTCTACATTAATTTACTAATTTCTCTGTACCTCCCAAAGTGAGAACTCTATCTGGATGTATTATTTGTGCTCACTATTTTGAACATATTATGATGCAATTGAAGATACACAAATTGTGCATATTAGATCTTTTCTGTAACTAATTCAAGAATGAAATAATATATGTTGTTTAGAAGTCAATTTTCATGGATAAATGATAGAAACTGGCCCTAAATTGAACCTTAGGTGAATTCCTTTAGTCTAGGTCATTGTAAACTATTTAATTCTGAAAATATCTCCTTAAAATAAATTTTAAAAATGTATTCCAACTAATCCTTTATGAATAAAGGTTAAAGACTTAATCCTATGATTTTATAAATCCATGGTGTCTGACAAATTGCATGTTTATTTTACTCTGTTGTCCAAATTAGTTCATACAAGTTCTTAAACAAGAAGGGTTGACGCTTAAATATAAGACATTATGTGATCTGTGAACCTTTTATTTCAGAGTCATTTCAGATTCTGAATATGTCACTAATTTATTATTTTCTTTTTTCTGGTTGTAATCTAATAGAGACAAAAGAGGACTTTTACCAAATTTTCTTACTTTACATCATAACATTTTAAATACCTTTGAGTAAAAATAAAACTAAAGGACTTTTCCTAAGACTGGTTCAGGTGGGGATAGAGCGAAGGGATGTATGTTCTCCTTAAGCCTTCAAGGATCACCTGCCATTTCTCTAATTAAGGCAGCACTGACCAGGGGCCTACCTGTGGGCTTTCAGATTTCCCTCTTTCCTAGTATGCCAATACCCCAAGCCCCTTCTACCTTCCTCCTTAAAAGCTACTCATTCTTCAAGGACCTCCTGAATAAAGTCTGGTGACTGACTCCAAATTCCATAGTTCTCCCTCTTGTATATTTACAGTCCAGGAGCATTCTCATATTTTGTCAGCACTGCTGTAGTGCCCAGTTCTTAATAGACACCCAAGGAAAATTGTTATGATCAAGTATAAACTGCCAGAAAAAAACTAAAGTTAATCCATTTCAAAAATAATTTTTTCTTTGTTTAAAAAAATTGTAATGTTTATTTATTTTTTGAGAGAGAGAGGGAGAGAGTGTATGAGTGGGAGAGGGGCAGAGAGAGAGGGACACACAGAATCCAAAGTAGATTCCAGGCTCTGAACTGTTGGCACAGAGCCCTACACGGGACTTGAACTCACGAATCATGAGATCATGACCTGAGCCAAAGTCAGTTACTTAACTGACTGAGCCACCCAGGTGCCCCAAAATATATACTTTTAACTCTCTACGTAGTTTTATGAAAACCTTCACAAGGAAAGTACGTGACTTATATGAAAAAAAAATTTAAATATTGTTAAAAGATATGTTAAAACACTAAGTGTACAACTATGGCATATTAGTGATCAGGGAAACAAATAATATAATGTTATTACAATAAATACCCTAAACAAATGGGTGGGGGGAGAGAGTGGGTCCTAAAGTACACTGAAAGACTAAACAAGCAAAATGCAAAGAAACATCTGAAAAAGAAAGGTATTCGAGGTCAGATAACATGACTATTTTTTAAAAACATACTGCAATAATTGAAAGGGAAGTGTTGGAATAATAATGAAGCATTAGGATAGAATAGCTCAAATATTACATATATATATAATATGTATATATACAAACATACATATCTACTTCTTAATTTCTCCTCCTTTTAGTTGCTGTCATATATAATCATTTTATTTATGATAACTAACATATAATATAACTAGTTAATGAGGAAGAGAAGGATTATTAGCAAATAGGAATAGAAAAGAAACAAAGAATTTGAAAACTTGTCGGTTAAGATGATTACTTCATAGTACATGCACAAATAAAATGTGTATGGTATTAGGCAAGCTAAAAGGAAAAAGCTGCTATGGAAATTCTGTAATTTTACAATGGGAAGATTCTAAATATTACTCATTTGTTCAAAGAGTGTTCATTAGATTTTAATTCCCAGTGGTTTTTACAATATATGCATCTTTGTCTCCCTTCACAGCAACTAGCACTGAGCTTTTCATACCATACATGTGCAATGCACTTGATAGGTAGTTAACAGATTTATTTATTCACTCATTCAAATATTATTATCAAAAAGCACTTGTCCACATTTTCTTTTTAAAGTATGTTTTTCTCTTCTACAAAGAGTATATTTTGATCTGTCTTTTAATCTGTAACACACATAGTTTTATCTGTATTGCCTGGGTTCTACTTTCCTACAAAAATAAAAGAAGTAACAACTAAAAATTAAAAATAACCTTGTGCCTTTAGCTTTTGTATCATACTGTATTGTTCATGAATGGAATAGTTGGGTAAATCAAGATTTAAGATAATAGAAACGTAAAGAACAAAGCCTTTCAATGACTTTCTTCATACCATAATTCAGAAACACTACTTTGAGCTTCGTTTTCTCAGGATAATGATTTTGGCCATGGATAATTTGTAACCGAGGTCTCCATACTGGAATTGGTCTCATTTCAGGATGAAAGTAAGATTTATAGGAGAACAGCAAAATGGTCAAAATAATCTTTCAAAAGTCAGGAAATAACCTTATCTGAAGAGAAAAATACTGTCCAGTGACCACACATTCTAAATAAGGGTTTTGCTCCTGATCTCACTTTTCTATCAAGGAAACTATAAAAATATGATAAAATAGAAGCTATCACTTGAGTTCAGGGAAAATTGAGGGTATTTTATTTAAATGTTGCTCTTTCCCCTAGTGTGCTATTTGTTGTTGATTTTTATAAGATATAATTTCATGATATTTTGATGGAATTTTATACTTAAAAGAAATCTTAATATAATTTGTATTATTGACCTGAAAGTTCAGAGGCAACATTATCAAATAGTAAGCAATGTCTGTATAAAATTTTATTATATGACAAAGGGATCTCTGTCATTTTTGGCCATGTTAGTCAATGGTGCTGAAAGTGCATCCCCAGTGCTTTATAGATGGCATTTATTTCTTCGTGTCAGTTTCCTGTCCTTTTAGAAAACTCAAGTCTATATAACTATGATTTTTTTTCTGAGTAAAGACTACATTCCTTTCTTCCTCCTTCTGGATGACTGCACCAATTCCCTTCCAGGTTCATCAGCCTATCACTGCTTAGTAAAATTGAATCAAATATAATTCCATATGGATGTTCACATATTATTTTGATCTTCCAGAAGCGTTTATGGAAAAATATTTGAAATATGTATTACCAGCCTTAAAAGGGCACTTCCTTTCACAGAGTCTTTTTTGTAGAACATGTTAGGGCACATGGCACTGTATTTAAAGCTGGTGAAATTTGAACAGATAGACAGATATGGATAGATGGGTGGCTGGGTGGCTGGCTGGTCAGCGAAGTGGATCTTGGTGTCTATATCTATGTCTATACTGTACCTACTAGTGGAAAAGTCAAAAATATATTTTACATATCAACCAGATGAAAAGTGATTTGGAAGAAAATAATTTTCATGCCCATGTATAACATATGGGCTCAGTGTCATCATAATAAGCCATTTGATAACTATTGAAAGTAGTAAATACAGGGCACCTGGGTGGCTCAGTCGGTTGACTGTCCGACTTCAGCTCAGGTCATGATCTCACAGCTTGTAAGTTCGAGCCCCACGTCAGGCTCTGTGCTGACAGCTCGGAGCCTGGAGCCTGCTTCGGATTCTGTGTCTCCCTCTCTTTCTGCCCCTAACCCACTTGTATTCTGTCTCCATCTCTCTCAAAATTAAACAAACATTAAAAAAATGTTTTTAAAGTAGTAAATGCTTAGAGGCAATTAATTACTTTATCCTCAAACCAGTTTAGAGGTATTATATATTTGTGACCGCTGTTAGCGCCACAAGACAAGCATATGAGACTTCCTTCTTCATTATTCAAGATGTCCATCAGCCACACTGTAAATCTACTGCTCCCTGTAACAACTACCACAGGACCCCAAACATAATAGACACACAAATGAGGGCTTAGTTTAAAATAACTACCATTTATAAATACTCATCATGGTCTAGGTAATTTTCATACATTTATTTTTATTTTTTTTCTCATGTTTATTTTTTTGAGAGAGAGAGGGGGGCGGAGAAACAAGGAGACACAGAATCTGAAACAGACTCCAGGACAAAAATGCTCCCTGACCTTTGGCTTCTTAAAAGTGGACAGAATATATCATGTAGCCCTGAAGACCAAATTCTCCAGGCACATACACTTAACAGTTGAGTTCAGTGTCCCATTAAAGTGTGCTGAAACAAAAATTCCTCCAAAATTATCTCTATCTCTCCTTCTCATTCTCACAACTAAGCTTCTGACATTAAAGTTTATTGTTTAAAGCATCCTTAGTAGAAATATTATTGTATATATTTTCACATGAGAGAAGAATGTCAGGGAAATTTGTCATGATACGTGTTTACTGTAAGTTTGACATGCATTATTGTTAGATCATTCAGCTCTCCTTCCATAATTTTTCTATGCAATTTATTTATGTGCATATTTAAATGGTATGCCACTTAATTGAAATTATAGTGTGTTCAAGCCAGATTTGACACTGACTGGCAGTTGCTGTTAAGGAATACTTGGAACCTATGAATGGGTCATTTTCCAAATAATACAGATATAACCATATTACCCAGCAGAATATTTCAGGAAATCAAAAGCTGATATTGCCAATACAAGTACCTCATTCATTCCAGGAAGGGTTATGTCTTATTCACCTTTATATCCCACAACCCTAGAACCACATATGACATAATTGGTACCACTAGCTTGTTCTCACATAAGGACTCTGTCTACAAATCTAAAGGCTTGAAGGTAACTTTTCAAAAATTATTCTGTCCTTGGAATAATTCTTTAAAATGTTAAGTATCCAGGGGCGCCTGGATGCTTTAGTCGGTGGGGCATCCAACTTTGGCTCAGGTCATGATCTCATGAACTCATGGCTCATGAGTTCGAGTCCTGCCTGGACCCTGCTTCAGATCTTGTGTCTCCTTCTCTCTCTGCCCCTCCCACCACACACTTTCTCTCTCTCTTCTTCAAAAATGAATAAACATTTTTTAAAACTTAAAATTTTAAGTCTTTATTTGATACAATTGGCCAAAAAGTGGTAGATCAGAGTGTAGAATCTAGGTCTATCTACCTCTTGAGACTATTCTCTATATACTATACAATATTTTGTTTATTTTGAGCAACTCCTTTTGACTGACTACTCCGAAGTAGTACCTGATAACATATTTCCCAAAATTATCTGAGAATTACCTTTAGAATATAACATCATGACCCTATGGGAAATGCTAGCAAAATGTCCTTACTGCTGACTCTAAGGAAAAGGATGTTTATTTCTGTTTAATTTGGGGGAATCCTGGCAACATTTCCAAGGAGAAAGTATTCCTAGGTAGCAGCTGCAGAAAAATCTCTGTAAACATTTCATTTGATATTCTCCAATTGTACATTCGTGCAAGTGTTTTGCCCACCCCAGGGATGTGAAATACGCTATAAGAAATGTAGCAAGATGTCAGTCAGTGCCCTGCAGGAGGATTTATGAAATGGAGAATGGAATCCTACAAATACTGTTTGTTTCTTTTCAGCTCAAACTGCACGAATTATTTGAGCCAAATTGGGTGGGAGGGGGGAGCTAATATAGAGATCTAGACCACCATGAATGCTGAATAAAAACTAATGACCTGAATGGCAGACTATTTATTGCAAAAGTCTAAAACTTTTTTGTTTTGAAATATTGGTTTTCTGTGGCTCCTGCAGTTTTTTGAACAGCTACCCCTGTTGTCACCATCATCCTTCTTAAATGAAAGCCAGACCCTACTCCTTGAACTGCTCTTCTGCCTATAGCCAGGAGAGAGGCTGCATGGCAGGTGCTTTATCCTGCTGTGGTTTACCCTCCAAGACAAAGAAGAAGGGTTCATCTCAGGAGGTTGAAGGAGCTGCACTAATTGGGGGAAGGCCATGGTTTCCTGGGAAAAGTTTAAGCTTTTAAAGGCTTGAGTTTTGATTGTAGCTCTTCTGCTTTCTAATTGCATGACTTGGGCAAGACTACTCATCGGAGACTCCACTTTCTCATGTCTAATATGGGGGAAATAATATGAGGATTAAACACAATGGTATTTATAAAGACCTGCTACATGGTAAGCATAGCACTAGCTAAATACTAGCTATCATTCTTTTCATTATTGATGAGACAGTGACAAAAATAGCATTATGTCCTGAATACATACTATTAGACATTGAAGGGATTTTTTTTTTTAATTTTTTTTTTTTCTCAACGTTTATTTATTTTTGGGACAGAGAGAGACAGAGCATGAACGGGGGAAGGGCAGAGAGAGAGGGAAACACAGAATCGGAAACAGGCTCCAGGCTCTGAGCCATCAGCCCAGAGCCTGACGCGGGGCTCGAACTCCTGGACCGCGAGATCGTGACCTGGCTGAAGTCGGACGCTTAACCGACTGCGCCACCCAGGCGCCCCTGAAGGGATTTTTATATTATTGGTTGCCACTTAAACAAAGACCTTTTTTTTTGGTAACTTTAGATATCATAGACCGACCCAGTAGTGTTCCCTTTTCACTCAGTGGCTGCACATGTGGTTTGAATGTTCTCTATTTCTTCTTTTTTTATTTTTTTTTCCAATTTTATTTTATTTATTCTCAAGTTAGCTAACAAACAGTGTAGTCTTGTCTTCAGGAGTAGATTCCAGTGATTCGTCACCTACGTATATAACACCCAGTGCTCATCCCAACAAGTGCCCATCTTAATGTCCGTCATCCATTTTCCCCATCCTCCTCAACCCTCAGTTTGTTCTCTTATGGTTTGCCTCCCTCTCTGTTTTCTTCTTATTTTTCCTACCCTTCCCCTATTGTCATCTGTTAAGTTTCTCACCTCACGGCAGTCAGAGTGGCTAGTATTAACAACTCAGGAAACAACAGATGTTGGTGAGGATCTGGAGAAAGGGGAACCCTCTTGCACTGTTGGTGGGAATGCAAACTGGTGCAGCCATTCTGGAAAATAATGTAGCAGTTCCTCAAAAAATTAAAAATAGAACTACCCTACGACCCAGAAATTGCACTACTAGGAATGTATCTGAAGGATATGGGAGTGCTGATTTGAAGGGGCACATGCACCCCAATGTTTATAGAAGCACTATTTCTTCTTCAGTTCCTTATTCTCCAGGAGTCTATATAGTACATTGCCTCAGATTATCTCATTAATTATTTAATTCTGCAGTCTAAATATAAGGTTGTAAAGTCATCATCTACTTCCATATATGAAAGTAATACACAATGTAAATGTATAGTCAAAAGAATCTATCTTCATCACTTTACTCTATATATTTAGGGACCCAGTTGACCCTAAAGTAGGATTATTATTATTGTCCAAAGAATTGCATTACCTGGAATTAATACTGAAGCTCTCCATTTTCAAAAAACTATCCTTTCAAAAAAAGCAAAATGGAGTATTCTTTAGAGCTCCTCTTGGGCCATCCTGTTTCATTATTTTTGGTTTGGTGGCAGGTGTTTTAATCAGCAAAGAGCAAAACTCATCTGGAGCATGAAATGTGTTTCTTTAGAGTTGCAGAGAATGTTTCATCTGTAGAGGCAGAATGAGCTTTTCTATTTTTTTTTTTTTTGTTTAAAAAAAAGTGTGTGTGTGTGTGTGTGGTATTTATCCTGCAAGCTAAAATTTAGGTTTTGCTGTCATGTATTAATATACACCAACTAATGTAACAGAAGTAAGTAAATTGAATTTTCAGTAGACTCTATAAGGTAACAACACAGAAAAGAAAAAGAGTATCATCAACATTTCAAATATGAACACTCAAAATTTCTGTTGATCCTCCCAATATTTTGTTTTAGAGAGCTCCATACCTCTATGTATTTGGCTGTAACTAGATCATGCTTTCCAAAATAATAAAAGAGATATTGGTGGTGCAAAGATGAAATTTCATTTTAATAATTATTTATTTTAGTATGCTTTCAGAAATTTAATTAGAAAATTAAATTATTATATAAAGTTTCCTTTTTTAAATACATTTACATAAAAAGAGGCAACTGAAGTTAAAGTGTCAAGAAAACAATATTATAGGAGTTAATGGAGAAATATCAAAAATTATAGAGGTAGTATTCAAACGACTAAAGTTCAGGAAATACTGATCTAGGGACTGATTAAAAATGGTGTTGCCACATGTTAACATTGTTTGATATAGGAGTTTTTTGTTGGGTGGATTCACAATATTTTGAGTGGTAAGTACCTGATGGCTTAAAGAAACCAGGTTGTGTCATTCATCAAACAGAAAGTCTTGCCTGACTGTGTTAGCAGAGGAATGTGTAGGCACTTTTCCCTCCATTACTCCTTACTCTAAAATAAATCCCAGGTGGAGCCAAGATCTAAGGGGAAAAATTAATTTTGTTTTGCAGTATTAGAGTAGGGATGGTCTTTTAAAGCATGGCATAAATTTCTGAAGACCCCAACAAAGACCTACAGATTTTACTATTAAATTATGGGCTTTTTCCATACTTTGGCTATGGTTGATAGTGCTGCTATAAATATTGGGGTGCATGTACCCCTTTGAATCAGCATTTATATCCTTTGGATAAATACCTAGTAGTGCAATTTCTGGGTGGTAGGGTAGTTCTATTTTTTTTTATTTTTTGAGGAATCTCCACACTGTTTTTCCAGAGTGGCTGTGCCAGTTTGCATTCCCACTAACAGTGCAAAAGTGTCCTCCTTTCTACACAACCTCGGCAACATCTGTTGTTTCCTGAGTTGTTAATTTTAGCCATTCTGAGAATTGTGAAGTGGTACCTCATTATGGTCTTGATTTGTATTTCTCTGATGATGAGTGATGTTGAGCATCTTTTCATGTATCTATTAACCATCCAGATGTCTTGTTTGGAAAAGCATCTATTCATGTCTTCTGCCCCTTTCTTCACTGAATTATTAGTTTTTTTGAGTGTTAAGTTTGATAAGCTCTTTATAGCTTTTGGATACTAACCCTTTATCTGATATGTCATTTGCAAATATCTTCTCCCATTCTGTTGGTTACCTTTTAGTTTTGTTGATTGTTTCCTTCACTGTGCAGAAGATTTTGATCTTGATGAGGTCCCAGTAGTTCATTTTTGCTTTTGTTTCCCTTGCCTCCAGAGACATGTCTATCTAGTAAGAAGTTGTTACAGCCAAGGTCAAAGAAGTCGTTGCATGTTTTCTCCTGTAGGATTTTGATGGTTTCCTATCTCACATTTAGGAGATATGGTATATTGGTACATATACCAATATATATACATTTAAGACATATGGTATATTGGTATATATATATAATATATATATAATATATATGTTATATATATTATATATATATATATATTAGAGTATTAGTTGGCAATCAAAAAGAATGAAATCTTGCCATTTGAAACAACATGGATGGAACTAGAAAGTATTATGCTAAGTGAAATAAGTCAGTTAGAGAAAGATAAATATCATATGATTTCACTCATATGTGGAATTTAAGAAACAAAAAAGATGAACATAAGAGAAGGGAAGGAAAAATAAGATAAAAACAGAGAGGGAGGCAAACCATGAGAGACTCTTAAATACAGAGAACAGGGGCGCCTGAGTGGCTCAGTCGGTTAAGTGTCCGACTTCAGCTCAGGCCATGATCTCATGGTTCATGAGTTCGAGCCCTGAGTCGGGCTCTGTGCTGACAGCTCAGAACCTGGAGCCTGCTTTGGATTCTGTGTCTCATTCTCTCTCTTCCCCTCCCCCACTTGTGCTCTGTCTCTCTCTGTCTCTCAAAAATAAATTTTAAAAAATGTAAAAAAAATACAGAGAACAATCTGAGGGTTGCTGGAAGGGAGGTGGTGGGAGGTGGACTAGATGGGTGATGGGCATTGAGGAGGGCAATTGTTGGGATGAGCACTGGGTGTTTTATGGAAGCGATGAATCATTGGGTTCTACTCTTGAAACCAATACTACACTGTATATTAAACTTGAATTTAAACTTAAAAAATGTTTTAAATTTCTGCATAGCAAGGAAGTAAATAATAAAAAAATCAAAACACAAAATAGAAAAGTTATGTGCAGCACCATATGACAGACAAAAGCCAGTTTTCATTATGTATTAAAAGTCCCTCAAAACACTAAAAGAAGGTAACTAAAGGATAATAGAAAAACAAAGGTCATGAATAGAAAAACAAAAGTGACACACTGGGAAACATAAATGGCTTTAAACATATGAAAAGTGCTTAAACTCTCTTATAATAAAAGAAACACAGGGCACCTGGGTGGCTCCAGTTGGTTAAGCATCCAACTTTGGCTCAGGTCATGATCTTGTGGTTCATGATTTCAAGCCCCACATCGGGCTCTGTGCTGACAGCTCAGAGCCTGGACCCTGCTTCAGATTCTGTGTCTCCCTCTCTCTCTGCCCCTCCCACCTCATGCTCTGTCTCTCTCTCAAAAATAAACATTAAAAAAACTTTTAAAAAAAGAAACACAAATTCAAACCAAACATTCCTTATTGACCTGCTTGGTAAGAATAAAAATGTTTGATAAATATATCGATAAATACATTGTGTACTGATGTGCCCAATATCATGAGTAGATGATGTGGAATAGTACATATAAAAGGGAGGAGGAAAGGAAAATAAATTATTTATTGCTCTTTATTAAATTTCAGCTTTTCCAAATTCAAAAATAAGATCTGAGGCTATTTGGTGTTTTTGTTGGTTCCTTGAAATTCTCTGTCTGTTGCTCTAACAAAAATCATTTATCTGACAATGGAATATTGTGCAGCCATGAAAAAGCATGATGAGATCTTTCCATTTGCAACAACATGGATAGACCTAGAGGGTATTATGCTAAATTATGAAATAAGTCAGACTGCAAAAGAAAAATACCATATGATTTCACTCATGTGGAATATGAAAAACATCAGACTCAGACATATAAATACAGACAACAAAGTAATGGTTACCAGGGGGTAGGAGAGTGGGGGTGGGAAAAATGGATGAAGGGGTGTGGGAGATACAGACATCCAGTTATGGAATGAATTTTTAAAAATTTTTAAATGTTTATTTATTTTTGAGAGAGAGAGAGAGAGCCGGGGAGGGGCAGAGAGAGAGAGGGAGACAGAATCTGAAGCAGGCTCCAGGCTCTGAGCTATCAGCACAGAGCCTGAGGCGGGGCTCAAACTCACGGACCAGGAGATCATGACCTTAGTGGAAGTCGGACGCTCCGTCGACGGAGCCACCCAGGTGCCCCCCAGTTACGGAATGAATTAAGACAGAGAATAAAAGGCAGAGCATAGGGAATATAGTAAGTGATACTGTATTAGCGTCATACAGTGACAGGTGGGCTACACTTGTGGTGAGCACAGCTTGGCCTGCAGAGATGGTGAACCACTATGTTGTACAATTGAAACAAATGTGACACTGTGTGTCAACTATATTAAAAAAAATTTTTAGGGGCGCCTGGGTGGCTCAGTCGGTTAAGCCTCCGTCTTTGGCTCAGGTCATGATCTCACACTTTGTGGGTTCAATCCCCACATCAGGCTCTGTGCTGACTGCTTGCTCAGAGCCTGGAGTCTGCTTTGGATTCTGTGTCTCCTTCTCTCTCTGCCCCTCCCCAGTTCATGCTTTGTCTCACTCTGTTTCTCAAAAATAAATAAATGTAAAAAAAAATTAAAATTAACAAAATAAATAAGTAAATACAAATATCTAGATGAAAAATCAGAAAATTGAATCAAATACTAGGGTATTTCATGAACACATACAAAAACCTAGATTTTTTTTAAAAAGATTGGAGGATTGAGTAATTCTTTTAAGTCATTTCCAGGTCCCTTGAATTTGTAGGCAGAGCCTTTTTATGAGAAGTTGTAAAAGCTACTGGTTTATGCACATCTGCCTAAATGCTCAATTCCAGTGCCTCATGACAATGCAGGCATGCCCATGAAACAGGGTGCTGTCGAAAAAAACCACCAGACGCTGAATAGAAGTGAGGCAAGATTTTATTCACGGCCGGGCCAAACCTGATCTCCTGATCTTAAGGAGAAAAGTGCAGAGAATGGCCCCGAACAAAGGTAGCAGTGAGCTTATATGGATTTTAGCAAGTCAGAGTACGTCATTATTTAGTTAACCAATTACAATTTACAGCATTTCATGGTAGCCAATTATATTGTGACACACAGAGGTTAGTTTTGGCAGGAACCTATCAATTTAAAGTTCTTCGTCCTAAGAGGGTTTAAAATGACCAATCATAGACACCTAAGATACCGTGGGGCAGTGAATTTGTGATTTCTTACATGTTGGTCTTGTCTAGGCCAGATCTTGGTAGAAGGGGTGGGGGAGCGTTTTGCCCTGTGTTTTGCTTGCTATTTAGCAAGCAGGTGAAGTTACAGAAGCGAGATAGAGCGGTTGGTAATTTCCAATAACCGTAATAGGGAACTACATAAGCTTTTATCTCAATTATTCATGAAAGGTGAGTTTAAGCCGAACTTATATACAATAAGCTTTCTGATATTTTGTAAGTTGACCTATTACACCCAGATCAAGTGATCAAGGGAGAGTGGTAGGAAATGAATTCTGAGATCTAGCCAGAGGCCAGGCCTTTTAGGCTTTGTAGGCTAGGTAAAATATTTTGGACTTTAAGTGTGATATGCAGCTACTGGAGGCTTTTATTTTTGAGCATGTCATTTTTGATATGACCTAATACACATTTTTAAATTAGAAAAGTTTACTATAGCCACTTTCTAACTATGGTGCCTCTTATTTTTTTTTTCAACGTTTATTTATTTTTGGGACAGAGAGAGACAGAGCATGAACGGGGGAGGGGCAGAGAGAGAGGGAGACACAGAATCGGAAACAGGCTCCAGGCTCTGAGCCATCAGCCCAGAGCCTGACGCGGGGCTCGAACTCACGGACCGCGAGATCGTGACCTGGCTGAAGTCGGACGCTTAACCGACTGTGCCACCCAGGCGCCCCTGGTGCCTCTTATTTTTAATATAGGAAAGGATATTTTACTTTTTGTAGTACTTACTCTTTTAATTTTTAGATTATGAAAGTAATGCTTTTCTCACTGTAGAAAGTTTAGAAAATGCAGAAAAATATAGAAAGAGAAACACATCTGTAAATCTAACCCAGAGGTCAGCATATTCTGGCCAGCAGGCCAACCACCTGTGTTTTGTAAGTGAAGTCTTATTGGAACACAGCCACTCCCATTTGTTTACAGTTATTTATGGTTACTTTCCACACCACAAGAACAGAGTTGAGTGGTTGTGCAGAAACTGTATGGCCAGCAAAACTTAAAATGGTTACTACCTAGCTCTTTACAAAACAAGTTTGCTGACCCTGTTTGAAGCTTCTGAAATAATGTTAATTTATTAGCACATTTTTCAAAGATACATTCTAGACATATTTTTAAGGAGTCGAGATCATACTATAAATACAGTGGTATATTTTGCTGAGTTTATTTACTCCTATACCATCAGCATTTCACATGTAATTAACATTCATTATGAAAGATACCCATTTTTAATGCTTGCATACATTTCATCTTATAAATATACCATCATCTACTTAAATAATTCCTTATTTCTTCTCCTATTTTCTGACATTTTGGTTTTCCAATTTTTTTATTTATAGTGCCATAGTGAATATCTCTATTTATAATTGTTCGCATTTTTATCATTTCCTCAAGCTAGACCCCTTCAGGTGAAATTACGGAATCAAAGAGTATTATCATTTTTAAGACTCCTGATAAATATACTGAGGCTTTAAATCATTGTTTCCCCAAACTCTAGGCCTCTGCAAGGTTGTATAACATCATTTGGGTAAACTACGACAGTGGAGACCTCTTTGGAATGTCTTGGGGAAGTTACTAATTTTTTTTATATTTTAAATGTGAGTGAGGATAATCATAGAAATAACTAACCTTAATTTTGGATAGAGCATTGTTCTAAGTGATATACATATATTAACAAATTTGATCCTTACAACAACCCTTTGGGAGAGGTTCTATTACGCCTATTCTATTTTTAAAAAAAAATTTTAACGTTAATCATTTATATTTGAGAGAGAGAGAGACAGAGACAGTGTGGGCAGGGGAGGGGCAGAGAGACAGACAGACAGAATCTGAAGCAGACTCCAGGCTCTGAGCTCTCAGCACAGAGCCCGACGTGGGGCTCAAACCCATGAAACCATGAGATCATGACCTGAGCCGAAGTCAGACACTTAAACTACTGAGCCATCCAGGTGCCCCAATTACCCTTCTTTTAGAAGTGGAGGAAAGATTCAAACCTAGGCAGTGTGACCCCAGATTTCTGGCATTTAATGAACGTTTTAAACTGCTTGAATGTTCTTGTATTTTGTTCCTTTGTGTGTGTGTGTTCACTCCTATCATCTTCTACTACTACCAAAGATTATGTCCTGTGTTAAGGAAATATGTTTCAACTCTAAAGGTCCATGACTTCAGAGAAGCTGGAAACCCATTATTTCAAGACTGCATCCTATTGGCAGTAGAGTGATTAATCCACATTAGATGTTTCTCCTACCATGTCCTAAGGCTTTCTCAGTGTTTCTTTATTCATTTTCTCATCTCTCGGTATGTTGTCTGGTTGATATTTACCACCAAAGTTTAAAGTTTACATATCATGCTATTATTGAAAAAATATTTGGTTTATTCCTTATTATTACTACTACTATGAACACAGAAGCAGGCAGAAGCAGCTTGCAGAAGCTCAAGGAAAATTTTATCTCCTATTTTTAAAAAAAGATAAATGCAGACACAACTTTGGTTTGATGTTATAATTACTTCTTTCGGGTTTCTAGCTATTTTTAAAACAAATTTACACCATCTTGTGCTTGTGTGAAACCTCAAGGATAATGTTCAAGAGATCCTCCAATTATTTTCCCAAGGATAAGCCCCACCTCTTAATTGTTTTAATTAGCAAACCTATGAAAATTAATTAAAATTGGCATCATACTTCCAAAATTACATACCACTTACTACTGAACATAAAATCTTAATCAAAACATTGAAAAAGCTTGAATCCAACTTGCTTTAATTGTCTAAAATGCTTGCTTGAGGGGGAAAATAATGAAAACTGTAAGGTGAGTAGAAAGAAAATGACTTTTTTCAGGGACTCTACAGGAACTTTTATTTTGAGAGAGAGCAGGTGCATGCATGTTCAGGCACGTGCCTGAGTGTGTGCGTGCACATGAAGAGGGGAGGGGCAGAAGGAGATAGAGAGTCTTAAACAGTTCCACACCCAGCAAGGAGTCAGACGTGGGGTTCAATCTCACAGTAGTGAGACCATGACCTGAGGCGAAATCAAGAGTTGGATCCTTAACTGACCCAGCCACCCAGGCACTACAGGACCTTTTAAATGAATGCTTCAAAAAATAATGGTGATGATGTTGCCAGGTTTTTTTGTTTTGTTTTGTTTTGTTTCATGGTACCAAGATACAGAGTTTGTTTTTATGGTGGAAGTGTCCACCTTGATGAGGGGGATGCCATTTGGTTACAAAGAGTCCAGGCAGCTTTGTATGCAAATGAAATGTTAGTGCAGCCTAAAGAAGGGGCCTCAGCTAGGATTCAAGCGAGTAGGGAAAGGGAAACAGTAGTAAACTGGTGCTCCTCTTAAATGACAAGCACTGGGTTAGGAGCCTTCTCAGAGACTACCCTATTTTTTTCCCAAAACAACCAGGCTGAAATTTGTTATTATTAACCTCATTTTATAGTTAATTAAATCAGATTAAAAGGGATTAAGTAACCTGCCCAAAAGCCATTCTGAAAGGCAGGACCTGCTCTCTTCTCCATCTGTTCGCTCTCCCTTGATGGTGCGCAGTTATGCAATCTGGATTGTGTCTCCCCTTCAAGGTCTGATCCAGATTTATCCCTGCTACAGCCACTTCACGGAGGGAGGCGGATATTTGAGCTGACTCCTGAGCAGGAATAGGTAAAGAACAAAACAATGGCAATTGAAGTTCAAAGTTTATTGTAGGCTAGGCTGTGTTTCAGATCCATTAGCTCATTTCTTTCTTCTAACAACTGAAAGAGGCGACTACTATTATTATTATCTCTTTTCTCCAATAGTAAACTAAGTCAACAAGAGTTTAATCTTGAAGTGAAGAAGTTAGTAAGTGGCAGAGTTGTTATTTCAATCTACGTCTAATCTGAGAACTCACGCTTTTAATCACTTTTCTCGGAAAACACACACACACACACAGCCTTAGCACAGTCACATATGTTTGGTCTTAAGCAAGTAGAAGTACAGACCTTCTTAAAGCAAAGGAAAGACCAAAAGATGGAGTGAGGGAGGGGAGATTTTATAGTATATATCAAGACTGATAAAGGGCAAAATACTCAACTTTTAAAGATCCCTGTTTATTTTGTTTTGTAAACATTAAGTCTTGTTTCTGTTTCTTCAGTAGCACTTCATCTGTCGTTGTAAGCATTTCTGAATTGGGCGTTTTCAGCTGATGAAACATTATCAGAAAGATATGAAAGCTGGCACAATTATTGTATGGTTAGGAAAAATTTAGCTAAATGTGGATTGTTATTCATTTGGAATACTCATATCAGTACCTTGTTAAGTGAGGCCAGAAAACTTCAGTTATAAAAAAGTGAATTATGAAACTCAGACTACTTTATCCAGTGCACGTATTAGACAGCTAATAAATGTTTTTAATTTTTTTTTAAGTTTATTCATTTATCTAGAGAGAGAGTGTGTGTAAACTGGGGGAGGGGCAGAGAGAGAGAGAGAGGGAGAGAGAGAGAATCCCAAGCAGGCCTTGAGCTGCACAGAGCCTGATGCGGGGCTCGAACTCACATACCATGAGATCATGACCTGAGCTGAAACCAAGAGTCGGGCGCTCAATCGACTGAGCCACCCAGGCGCCCCTACAGCTAATAAATGTTTTTAAAAATTTATGAAAAATATCACTGGACATAAAGTATTTTATCTAAAGACTATGCCTTAATAAAATTTGTGATCTGCATAGAATAAACTAAAACTGTTTTGAAAAGAAAACAGCATTTTCTGAAGGGCTAATGCTTGTCTATGCAAATTAGATGATTCTTTACATTTTCCATAATAGCTTTTGTAAAAAAGTCACTTCTCCAGCTATTTTCCCAACGATTGCTTTTATGCTAGCAGTACAAATACATCTTTCCACATTCTTACCACCTGAATTGATGTATCAAAGCTGATCTAAGCACTTTGTCCTGTTGTGTGGTATGTGTTTTACTTGTACTAGATCTCTCCTATTGTATGCAAAGACATGCAAAATAGAGGAACTGGCAATATTTATTCTTTGGCCCATTTGATTTGGAAAGTTTTCCTGCAGTATCAGCCTTCACACTTATTCTTCAAGCATCATGGATGCGTATTTGTTGAATTTTTCTCTGGATGTGTTGGGACAATGGTATCAGTGGTCTTTCTCTAACACTCTATTCGTACACTTTTCTCCACTGACATGTGCATCTCTGTCATGTGTGATGCAGTAATAGACTTTCATCAATGATTTAAATACATTTTCTTTATCATATTGATAATTTGATTTTGGAGTCCTTGAAACCTCTCTAGGGAACCCTGGGTTTCCGGAACAAGGAATGAAAACCATAGCTATAGGAAGTAGATGGTCATTAGAGGTGAGAAACATTGGCAGATCTGCATTTTACAATGATATTCTGGTTATGAAACGGAGGATGGGTTAAAGAGGGGCCATATTAGAACCCAAGAGATCTTGAGGTGCCTGGGTAGCTCAGTCAGTTGAACATCTGACTCTTGATTTAGGCTCAGTTCATGATCTCAGGGTCGTGGGATCGAGACCTGCATTGGGCTGTGCGCTGACAACACAGCCTGCTTGGGCTTCTCTCTCCTCTCTCTCTCTGCTCCTCCCCCACTTGAACTTGTGCACCGCACACGCGTGCTCTCTCAAAATAAATAAATAAACATTTTTTTAAAAAGCCCAAGACATCTGCTAGAAGGTTGTGAGAGACAATGGAGGGTTAAACTTCAGAATATGAATTAGAAAAGATGCAATATTTGAGAAGTAAAATTAATAAAAAGTAGACGATTATGAGTTATCAAAATTGATGAATAAGAAGAGATCATCAGTGGCGTCTTGCTTTGGAGACCACCATAAGTAATGGTGAAGCTGGTGAAGACAGCATGCTGAACACAGAGGAGCATATCTACGTTGGTGTTCAATGAAGCAGATAAAGAATTTGATTTTAAACATAGTGAAGCTAAGGTACTAAATGTCTAATGAACAGTTGAATACAGATCCAGAACTTAAGAGGAAGTTTGAATTTGGCTTTGAATTTGATAAACAGATTGATAAAGCCATGAAAGTAATGGCCAAGGAGAAAGCTGAAAGTGAAAAGAGAAGAGGGCTGTGGGCAGTCTGGGACCATGACGTGTTATAGAGCACATAGAAGAAGAGCTACTGAGGGGCACCTGTGTGGTTCAGTTAGTGAAGCGTCTGACTTTGGCTCAGGTCATGATCTCACGATCTGTGGGTTCGAGTCCCACGTCGAATTCTTTGCGGACAGCTCAGAGCTAGGAGCCTGCTTCAGATTCTGTGTGTCTCTCTCTCCATCTCTCTCTCTGCCCCTCCCCCACTGGTGCTCTGTCTCTCTCTCTCAAAAATAAACTTAAAAAAAATTTTTTTAAGTGGGCAAAAAAAAAAGGAGAGCCACTGAAGAAATCAGGAAAACTAAGTCAAGCAGGAAAGACTTAACATTACAGAGATGTGCGAAATAGGAACTTGGAAATAAGAAGAGGTAGCCAGTGCTAGCCCATAGAGAAATGCATTTTTTTTCTCATTCCAGGTTTTCCTCTTCTAAATCCCTGTGCACCTGTATCTTCTGTCATCCCCTATCCAAAAAAAAAGGAAAAACAAAAAAAAACTTCAGTAAATGAATTTACTCCTACTTCGCAAGGAAGTTTGACCCCATCAGGCAGGACCTATTTCACCCTCCATTTTCTTCAGAAACCATTCTTTCACATGACTCCTTCCATCTTTCCTTTTTCCGCTCCTAAGGCAGCTCTGAGTCCTTTCCTACTTTTCTAGTCCAGACTTTGTTCTCATGATAGCCCCTCCTCCCCACTTCTTTAACAAATGCTGTCTCCTGAGGGCTTCTTCTTTCAGTTGGTAAAATATATCTATTCCTCCTGCCCCTGGGCTGGCTTCCTTGCCTGCAGCTCCCAATCACTGCCCTCCTTCCTTCTTTCTGAGCCACAGTCTTGAAAGATACTGTTTATTCCCCTCCATCTCATACCTCTCCTCCTATTCTCTTCTTAATCTCTGCAGTCTGTCTTTTCCTCCACCTCAATGCTAAATTCCCCCACCAAAGATTGAGCCAACTCCTTTTCGTTTAGTCAATTCCTTTGTCCTTTTCTGTGATCAACCTAATCAACCTCAGGCCTCATTTGAAATTGCTGATCTATCAGCCTACCTTCACCCTCTTATGCCACTGTTTTGTCCAGGCTCTCTTCCTGTGTCTCTACCAGTTGTATCTCTCCTTTTCCAGTGTCTCTTCCTCCTCTTCAGTCACATGGTCGGTATTTCCAGAGTTGCTGCCCTTGAGATTATTTTCTCACTGTACATGCAACCACTTTCAGACAATTCATCTGCCAGTTTAACCTGCCATTTCTATTGAAATATCTCTCAAGTCTGTTACCTCCTGTCCTGTCAGAATGATTATCTCTCTACTCCCATCCCTATCAAGCCATCCATGAATTAAAACAAACCTTCGTTCACAAGTGGTTACTACTGGCCCTGGTTGCCAAACTTGAGGCCACTGCCCTGGAGTCATTATTCTGAGGTCTGAAGATCTCCAACAGCTTAGAACAAAAGTTCTCAAACTTTGGCAGGTATCAGAATTTACCTGGAAAGCTTGTTAAAACACTGATTTTTTTTCCTTAAGTTTTTATTTTCATTCCAGTTAGTTAACATACAGTGTAATATTAGTTTCAGGTGTACAATACAGTGATTCAACACCTCCATACAACACTCGGTGCTCATCACAAGTGCCCTCCTTAATCCCCATTAAGGGGGGGGGGGGGTGTATGTTAGATATATATCATATCTTTATCCATTCATCAATCAATGGACATTTGGGATGCTTCCATATCTTTTTGTATTCTTTGGGTGAATACCCAGCAGTGCAATTGCTGGATTGTAGAATAGTTCTATTTTTAACTTTTTGAGGAACATCCATACTGTTTTCCACAGTGGTTACACAGTTCGCATTCCCACCAATGATGCACATGGTCCCTTTTTCTCCACATTCTTGCCAACACCTGTTGTTTCCTGTGTTGTTGATTTTAGCCATTCTGACAGGAAAACACCAGTTTCTTGACTCCACCTCCAGAGTTTTCTGATTTGGTATATCTGGGGTGGGACCAAGAATTTGTATTTCTAATGTGTCCAAGTGACACCAAAGTGCTGGTTCAGAGCAATACTTGGAGAACCACTGACTTAGAACAATGCTTCTTAAACTTAGCTATACATCAGAATCACTAAGATAGTTTTTTTTTTCCAATTACTGCTACTCAGGAGCCGCTACATATCTATTAAATCAGAATATCTGATGGTGGTCTTCCCAGTTAATTCTAACATGCAATCATGGTTAAGGTCTACCTGCATAGAAGCAGAGAGAAGGAAACCTTCCCTTTATCCCCCAAAGAAGCAACAGCTTTGGGTAGGGCTTTTTAACCTCCAACCTAGTGGTATATTCTACATAGTAATATGCAAAATGTTGTGTGTAACTGGGAAGGATATAAGGGTCATGACTGTCTCTCCCAAATTAAAAATCACTAAACAAACTGATTCTCGGAGAGAGCTGGCCTGTCTCTTACATCTCACATATACCACTATCACATGTTTCAAAGCCCTTCTGTTTATACATCAAGGCTTCTGTGGAAAATGTCTGCTCTACTTATGTAGCTTCAAGGCCTACAATTTTAATCCTTACATATCCACTTAGGTTAATGAGCAATGTTTTCAAAGTGCTTATATGAAAGAACAATCTAACATCTATCCATCATTCACATCTTAACAAGAATTGGTTCAACTAGATTGACTTTATATTCCCACATGTCCTAAAGGAATAGCTCTTTTGAATAGGCTGGGAGAGGAGTATGATGAACTTTGAAAGTCTAAGTAAGGGTCTACAGATAAAACTTTTAGAATTAGGACACTGGGAACCTGAAAAAATTGAGGAAGGCATCTGGGTCAGTAGGGGATGTATGAAAAAAGAAAAGTCAGAATACACAAAGAGTAATTTTTACCAGTGATATTCTGGACTGGTTATGCGATGAAAAAATAGATGGAAAACTCTTCCTTTTTTCTTTTCCTCCCCCAGATTTACCATATACAGACTCCTCAGGGTGGTTAACAGAGGAATAATACTATTTGCACCATCAGTTAGTTTTGAACAATGTAAACTATAGAGCAAGACAGAGCTGGGTTTCAGTTGTAGCTCTGCCATTTACTGACCAGGAAGCCTTGGGAGATTCAGGAGTTTTCTATCTGTAAAATGGCAATAGCACTTACTTCATAAGATAATCTTAAGAACTAAATTTATGTAAAGTGCTTATCATACTGCTTCAATTAGCAAGTATTCAATAAATGGCTGTGTTACCACAACTTGGCTAGCTTATGGAACAAATAGGCAATTTGTGGGCTCGCCTAAAAATGCATCTATGTTTCTATGGGAAGTTTTCATGTTCTAAGCAATTGGCTTTGATATGTTCTTTACTACACAAACATTCAAATACTTACTTTAAAAATTCAGTTTACTTTTTTTTAAGAAATTGCTGGTCCTTTAGTCAGCTACCATCTTAATATCACATAATATAAACTGAGAGCTCCTTAGGATCAAGGACTGTGTCTCTACTGATAATCATTTATTGAGCATTTATGCGCTAAATGCTAGAAAAAATATATATACATACAATACAGTTCCTTTCCTCATGGGTCTTAAATTCTACCTGGGGAAAATGATATGCAAATACAATTTAAGATAATGCATATCGTAATAAAGATGTGTGCCAAGAAGTATGGAGTATAGTGGGAGAAGAGATTCATTTTATCTGAATTGGTAAGGAAATCTTAGCAAAGGGGGTAACATGCAAACTTGGCCAAATGTTCGCCAAAGACAATAATAAATGAAAAAGACATTAGGGATTATCATGATAGACATGAGCTACTATTGCAGGGGAAGATTCCTATGTGGACTAAGGTTCATTTGGACCTTGAATACAGAAAATGATGATAAAATGTGGAGAAGCTTGGTATGCATATAGGCAGGTATGTAATGGTAAGATATACTATTAATAAATAGCAAGCTGGTTGATTAGAAATAAGGGAAATAAGGTTGGGGAGGTGCTGCCTTTGAACTAGATTTTGCAGAGCAAAGGAAGCTAAGCAAGGAAGTTCCCTAGACTGGGAAATTCTAAGCACATTATGCAATAAGCAAAAAAAGAGGCAGGTAGGATCTAAAACCAGGTACCAGAAGCCTGGTAAAAGCAAAGTTGGAGAAAAGGTTATTCCAGCAGTGATGTTGTGGGTAAAGATGGCAGATCAGATAATCTTCAAAGCAATTTCACTAATGCAGGTGTCTGGGCATTAATGTCAGACATCTGGGTTGGAGCATCTTTGGAAAGCAACTGTAAAGATATAAAACTGACATTTTACGAATATCATCTGAGATATCTGAATAATAATATTACTGACAAATATAGCAAAGGTAACACAGAAGATGATGAATTGATTTTAAGTGAACAAAATTTATTTAGTTCCACCTATATGCCAAGTATCATGTGATAATATTATAATGCTATAATACTTGTGCATATATAAAATGTGTATACTATATTCCATTTGGAAGCTATTTCCCACTGTGTATATTATTTTAGCAAATAAATGATCCGTTTCTGCTGGGCAGGATCTCATCTCGTATTTCTCATACAAATATTTCTTTTTTGATAATTTATTTTTTAATGTTTATTTGTTTATTTTTGAGAAAGAGAGAGAGAGAGAATGAGCAGGGGAGGAGCAGAGAGAGGGAGAAAGAGAATCCCAAGCAGGCTCCACACTGTCAACACAGAGCCCTGTAGGGGGCTTGATCTCACAAACCATGAGACGCAATCAAGAGTCAAACGCCCAACCGACTGAGCCACCCAGGCACCTCTTTCATACATATATTTCTGTAATGGTCCTAGCACTATGAAGGATATAAAGGTGGCATGTAATAAAATCTTATTGTCTGGTTAAATAACTGAGGCCGGAATTGTCAGAAAACCAGCCCAAGTCCTAAATGGAGTTAGCAGTGAATAAGAATGGAATCCACTTTCCTTTGTTACAGTATAACTTCCTAATATCCATAGAGTGGGAAAAGCTCCAAACAGTGCCGTGTCATTCTAGACAATAAAACGATGGTTCAGCTTATCTTGTGATATTCAGCAATAGATTTTATGGATCTAAAGTATCAAGGGAAATAGTGAGAAATCATGTCTCCTGTCCATTTGCGTGTGTTTTTCACTTTAAAATGTGTTCTTCTGGTGTTGTATGTAAGTGATGAATCACTGAATTCTACTCCTGAAACCAATATTGTTCGGTATGTTCACTAACTAGAATTTAAATAAAAATTTTTAAACATTTAAAATAATAAAAATGTGATCTCAAGGTGGGGGCACTGGAAGAGGGTGGTAAGAGGGTAAATCAGTTGAATCTTTCATAGCAGCATATTTACTTCACACACACACACAAAAATGACTTTAATTGAACAGAGATAGAAAAAAATGTTTGAATACCCTTCCGTGACATGATTCAGGGCTTTCATGTGAGAATAAAATACACATTTACAGTAAGTTTAGATTTGAGGGTACAATTTAAAGTTCTTGTCCATCAACATGTCATAATGGATGGATGTGACACATGCATAATGGAGCTTGTTTGAGCACTTTTGGAAAGGGCAGGGGAGTCTTTGCAGTGCAGTAAGGGAGTTTAAAATTTTAAGGATATTTTCTTTTCAATGAGAAATAACACCTACTCAAAGTAGGTTGGCAAATCCGTGTTCAGAATCTCTGTTGTCACTCTAATGTTCAGGAATGGTTAAGGAAGGAAAGAGAATCTCAAGGTCACTGGGAATAGTCTTTAGAGTATTCGTATAGGGCTTATCTGTGCTCACATGCCTAATTTTTTTCCAAGTGCAAAGAATGGCCACTTGCTTGAGACAGGCCCAGTGCCATCCTTTATTCAAGTTCCTTTATACTCCTCTTTTTAAAGAAGCTGTCAAGTTCTTTTTCTGCAGCTGACAGAAAAGGCCAAATCTGTGGTACAGGAAAGGAGGCGCAAAAAGAAACTTTTTTGTGTTGATGTTTTACTAAGTGAGCTAAGGAGAATTTTAGAATCATGTAATTTACTCTGGAGGCATTTACTGTACATAGCTATAGTGATGGTAATTTCTTTCATTGTTGAAGTGAAAAGATAACCATCAATCAGTTGTCAATTGGTCAATTGCAGAAGTGATGAAAAGAAACTGGTAGGAACAATCACTTCTGTGGCTACCTAGACCATTTGTAGGCTTAAGAAAACTATGGGAACTGGATTGCTTTATAAAAGGGATTGGACCAGATTTTCAAAAAGGTTAACAGGCATAACTTCCTTGTAAAGAATGGCTTTGCAGTTATACATAATCAGGAAATGCATTTTTTTAATGAAAAATTATAAAGACATGGGGTTAAAAAAGTAAAAATTTCATTTTCTCAAACTAGGTATCAGGTTAAGGAAGCTCAAAAAGCCTTGAATTTCAGTGTGTTCTTAATGGAGGAAATAAATATAACTTACAGTAACCCAACACGTGTATTTTAGAACAAATTAATGAAAACTACTTGGTACTCATGCCTTAGTCCTAATATTGGGCACTTTAAAATAAATAACTTGCCAAGTATTTGTCATAAGAAATTGAAAGTCCAGATTAATTTTGAATAGTATTAAGAAAACATGTACAAATAATTCAATTTTTTAAACATATGGCAGCTCACATAAAGGCTAAGTTTAAAAATCATCAACTTGCATTAAAGGCAAATGACACTTTGAGATTTAGTGTTATAAGCAATATTTCATTTTAATTTATCCTATTTTCCTAAGAGTAGCAATGTTATTGATTTATTCTGAGAAGAGTTCCCCCCACCCACAGTGATTTTTTTTTTTTTTTTTTTTTTTTTACTGTGGTAGGTAATAAAAAGGATTACAGGCCCCCAGAAGGATGAGATATCATCAGTTTGTAATCCAGCCCATGGTTTCCTAGATACCGTATT